>NW_003852455.1:8131667-8253112 GCF_000181295.1 Otolemur garnettii | reverse complement strand
GTGATTGCTGTGCTGGAGTACATCATCTCCCCTTGTGCAATAAAGCTCCATATTATTTAAAAAATGGCCCAAGAAACATATGCATTGATGAATTCTCACTGGTACTTCTACTTGTCCGAATCCTTTCTTGGGGTGCCATTGAGCCACTGTCTAAGAGGGATAAAAGGATGTTAGCTTGACTGATAGCTCAGAGACCTGCAAATGGTGATTTTTTGAAACCACAATTTTTGGTAGCTCAGAGCCGACCAGTTAATTCTGCTACAGAGTCGTGCTCTGGTTTTCCAGTGAAGGCTGCATCATTTTGCTTTATCTTCTTGTCCCAGAGTGTAGGATCTGAGCTGCAGAAAAGGGTGATAAATCCTATAAATACAACTTCCCTTTACCTGAGACTGCACAGAACAGGAACCTCCACAATCACTTGTGTCTCTCTCTTCTCAAGGGAACCACATTTCTCATTAAAAAGGTGTACACTCTTAGGCTAACCTCAAACCCTTTTTTTTAAATGGGTAAGATACAATAAGGATATGCAGGCTAGCAGACCTGTTCTCATTCCCTGTTCTTAAATATCTGGCCATAAATGTCAGGGCCCGGGACTGGCCAGGTCTCGGGCCCAGCCTAGGTAGGTTCTGGATGTGGCCTGCTAAGCCACCTTGCTCAGGCACAGTTTCTCTTAGGTGCCTGAGGGCTATCTACCTTAGCTGGAGAGAGAGAGTGTGTCTTAGAGAGAGTAAAGCAGTCTTCTTAGAAAGATAGATCTTAGTCTTTAGCAGAGCTTGGTAACCTCCAGCAGAGAGACGCCATGCTGGCGTTCTGCAGGCAGAAGAGGAGACAGAGTCAGAGTAAGCGAGTCCGTGATAGAATGCGGATGCTCCCGCCTGCCTTCTCCTCCTGCCTAATATAAGGCTGATCTTGTGCTTCTCCACACCACAGGTGTAGAGACTGCCAATTCACCACTGCTCTCATCTGGCGAGCTCTCATGCTTGTTAGGAGAGCTAAATCTCTCTCCATGCTCTTTCCACCAAGGTGTTCCATTACAGATATTTCTTATAACTCTCATTCCTCCTAGCCATAAGCTATACGGGCTGCTACACATAAAAGCCTTAGTAGGCATATATTAAAATATTCATGCTATGTGTTAATTTCTACTTTTATAGAAAGTAGGGTTTGTGGTCTCTGTTGATATATTTTTTTTCCAGTTTTTGGCCAGGGCTGGGTTTGAACTCACCACCTCCAGTATATGGGGCTGGCACCCTACTCCTTGAGCCATAAGTGCCACCCTCTGTTGCTATATTTATACCATCAGTTTGCACATTGGTCATGCGGCTTTCCCTGTGTGTAGGTCTCAGATGATACAGTATTTTGTCAAAGTACTTTTAAGGTAAGAGAAAAAGGATGCTTTTTTGGTGTTGATGTGACCGAGATACTTCAAAAAAACTCTGACTTAACAGAATTATAGCAGAACCCCCTATTTGACATGCTCCATAATTACTTTAATTGAACAAAACCCCAGTGCTGTAAATACCAGTTTGTGTATAGTTTTACAAGCATAATTCAAGGTAGGGAACAATAAGAAAGCAAAGAGTGCAGCGGCTAGCAATGCAACACTTTTTAAAATATCAAACGAATCTTTGGATATTAATCACAGCAACCGCATTCTAAGCACTTTATTCTTTTATGTAAATCATAGTAAAGCAAGAATTAGCTGGTTCCTTTCACCGACTGGCTTCAGGCTACTGGTAAGCTGACTGGAAAGGCTGTCGGTAAAGGCGATAGGGCACGTGGGTGGGCTCCAGGGAGCCCTCCATGTCCTTCAGCTTTTCTAGCTTCTGGAGTCTGTCCTCGGGCCTCAGCTCACGCATTCTTTGCGTTCAAAGCCTGTGACTGTTCTCTGTAGTCACATCTTCCTCTGACCTCAGTTGGGAGAAGTCCCCTGCTTGTAAAGACTGTCATGATTAGATTAGGTCCACTTGGGCAATTCAGGGTGATCTTCCTATATCAAAAATCTGTCACCTTAATCACATGGACAAAGTCCCTTTTTGTCAAGTGAAGTAACATATTCACAGGTTCCAGGAATTAGAGGGTGGACATTCCTTGGGGTCTATTACTCCTCCAATCACAGTCTGTTCGTGGGAATGTAAATAATTGCATAATGTTCATGCAGAGTGGGTGAGGTTGTGGGAACAGATGAAGTGGTTAGTCGGGAAGTGTGTTTTGTGCTTTATGTAAAGCATTCTGCAGTTACCCTGGTGGCAATGGGGAGCTATTTGATTCTTTTTAGTACAAAGACATTTTATCCATAATAAAATAACTATAATGGTAGTTTTAATTTTACAAACTATTGAAATGAGTGGCTCCACGGAACCCTATAATCCTCCACATCTATTTCTATAAAAATATGAGGACTGTTTTTCCCTCAGTATACTTGAGACACATTTTACTGCCATGTACATACCATTAATTTTCACATCTCTTTTAGTGGGTTATTTCCTACCCTCTTCTTCTGGTTGGTTTTTCTGGAGCCTGAGGGGATGCCATTCATGCTTTATGACTTGCTGGGTAAAAAGTTCAGAAAGGCCTTTATTTGGTAAAGATATCTCAGATTTTGAAAGCTGGAACTTGGTAGTGGGTAGGGTATACTTAGGAGGACAAAAAACAGTTCCTAGTGCTTCTGGGGGCTCACATAACCTGAGTGTGGAGGTAGATGCCCTCATCATATATTCAACTCAGGAGCAACACTCAGTTTTCTCTGGAATCTCCAAAAAATAGATTGAGGAAGTCTAATGAAGGGATTGGCTTTGTTTCCCTGTGTCCTTAACGTAAGAGTGGGCAGTTAGCTTGTGTGCTCCTTCAAGAATGATTTGTAATGCAGAGGAGGAGCTGGTGAACAAAAGGAGCCCAGTAAATTGAAAGATTCTCCTGATAGAACAAGGAAATTGAGATTTATTGTTCAGTCAGTTCTAATTACACCACGGTATGGCACAGAAAGCAGCTAAACAGGATGTCGGCTTGTAACACCACCTCGGTGGAATCAACCTCAAAGGGGATGGTGTCAGCCTGGTGTCCAATGTCTGAGCTTCTGCCGAGTGAGTCACTGGTGTGAAAAAGTCTTGACAGAGGTAGAATCGAGGTGCCCACATTATATCTGATCGCACAAATGTTAATGCAGAAGAGCAAGCTGACTTTGATCTTCATGGGATTGTAGGCTGGGGAATAAAGGGAGGGGTGTATTTTTAAAGGTCATCTTCACTATGTATGAGAAAGCAGAGTATCACATCCCATGCACTATGAGATGGTCTATCAAGAATAGGAAATAAGTCCATTTGAAGCAAGACTACAAATTGGTTTCCTGTGTGAGTTTGATGCTTTTAATTCCTTTTTTTTTTCTGGAGGAAAATTTAGCATCCTGAAAACTTGTTCTATGTTACAGTTGATAATATCTAACACCCACTGTGGTGCATGGAAAGGAAGAACTTTCTATCCCCTAGTTTACGTGTTAATGATGTGACATAATTTTTTCAGAAAAGCCACACAATTTCAAATGCGACTTCTTCCCTAACTTGCAAATAGAGTTGACAGCAGTGCAGTATGTCCTGTAAACAAACCCAGAAAGATCATATTTTGAATGCGTTAGAATTGAACTGATACCAAACCATGGATTGCTGGATATTTGAGGTGATTTGTTTCAATATTCAGGTGAAGTAAGAGAATGCACAGTGATGAGGCTGCCTGCTGGAAGCCATGTGGCACCTCATTGGCACTGACAAGGCTGGAGCCATCGTCACCTGACTCTCAGTTACTCCCTTTCTCGTCCAGCACAGCTGCCTCCCGAGTTTAATAGTCTATGACTCACAGTCCAAATGTATGGTGACATGTAGTATTTTACTTTGATTCCAAATCAACAAGCCACTTTTAGAAGTGCTTACCATGCCACATTACTTTTCACGCTATTGGGTTCTTCAAGTTGAGTCTTATTTCTAGAACTCCAATAAAGTAGCCAGAGGAGTCCTTTATTGGTATTACGACTGATTTATTGAAGACTTGTTGGGTGGCAGTCTCGCTTCTAGAGGGTGAGGACACAGCTATGAATAAAACAAAATGTATTACGTAAAAGAGTTTACATTCCTTTTGTCGAGGCATAATAAGCAGATAAACAGGTAAACATTTAAGTCTGGTTAAATGCTATAGAGAAAAATAAAGCTGGGTGAGGGGAAGAGTCCTTTGATCTGACTGGCATGGTAGTTTTAACTCTACATAAAGCAGTTAGGGAAAGCTTTGTCAGGAGGAGATATTTGAGCAGAGACCTAAGGAGGTGTGGCCATGAGTCATGCAGATGTTGGGGACAACCAGACAAGGAGGCTCAAGCATGAAAGCCCTGGAGAAGATAATGGCTGGCCATTGGCATTTTGAAGAAAGAAGAAGATAGCCAAGCCCTGTGAGGGATCCCAGTGGGAGTGAGAAAAGATAAGACCCTGAGGATCACAGTGGGGCCTGCTAGGCCATTGCAAAGAACTCTACTTCTTACTTTGAGTGAGCCGGAGAGCATTTGGAGTCAGATGGTCAAGCTTTAACGTTACGGATCACTTTGGCAGTTTTGTGGAGAAAAGGCTATTGTGGCAATCCAAACAAAAATGGTCATCCATACCAGAAATGGTCATTCAAACTTGGAATGATAGTCAGTGGGACTTGGTGGGTGTGGTAGGTATCACGGAAGGTGATGAGAAGTAATGAGATTCTGGATATATTTCAGCTGAAAGATCAAAAAGTTTGAAAACAGATATGATGTGGAATATGAGACAAAAAGAAGAGTCAAAAGTGTTTTCTAAGTTTTTAGCCTGAGTAATGAGAAGAATGGACCTGTCATTTAGTCAGATATCAGGAGACAGCACGCAAAGTTATTTTGTTTTTGTTTTTGTGGTTTTGAGGGGAAAGGAGAAAGGATCAGGAATTCAGTTTTGGTTATATTTGAGCTGTCTTTTAGAGTTCTAAGTAGTGATTGAGTAGACAGTTGTATATTTGAGTCTAAGGTTCAAGGGCAAGTTCTAGACTTGATATAGGTTTAGGAATCAGCAGATATAAATTTGAAAACTTTGAGACTGGGTCCCATAACCTAAGGTGATAGATTAAGCCTGGAGCCAATATTTTTGTGTGATGGAGAAAAGGAGGAACCACTGAAGCCTGGAACAAGGGGCATTGAGGTAGGAGGAGAACCGTGGGACAATGACAGGCAGAAGCAAAGTGGGAGAGATGCTTCCAGAGTGAGCGAGTGATCAAGTGGTCTGCACTGTTAAGTCTAATGCCATGAGGAATAACAACTGAACCACTGGATTTAGATCTTTGACAGGTCGTTTTGACAAGAAGAGTTCTAGTTACTCTTCTGAGCTTTTCGCTCATACTTGCTTTTCATTTGTCAAGGTGGAGCCCACACTTAATAATGACTAAATGCAAAGGCTCTAGAGTTCTAGAGTTACACTGCTGGGGTCAAATCCTAGTTTCCTATTTCCTCGCTGTTTGGGCTTGGACAATTTAATTAACCTTTCTCTGTGCATCAATATTTTCTTTTGAAAGGAAGGAAACGATTTTTTTTCTGTCTCATGGAGTTATTGGGAGGATCGCATGAGTTAAACACTTGGCTCCATATCTGTCACAGAGTAAAGGGCTGATAATTGTTAGTGCTAATGAGTAAGAATGAAATGATGGCTACAGTTAACAAAAATACACCTCCCTTATATTTTCTTCTTCTCCTGAAAATCACACAGACTCTCCCTAGAGTTGTACTTAATGTTGGTTGTACTATTTTCTGCCCTGTTGTGTCTTTCTTGATCTTTTTTTTTTTTTTTTGGTTTGATTTGGATTTTTGACCCATTTTTTATATCATTCCACAAATGGAACACACTTTGATCTAATTACTTCCCTATACTTCTCGTCTAGATTGTGAGCTCTCTGAGAAGCCATATCTTACTCATAGCTCAGAACCTAATGCAAAGTTCCACAATTTTGATGCCTCGGGTTTTTGGAAATTAAATTGGTATTTGGAATATCTAGTGATCGATTTGTGTTTTACCTGTAGAGTTATCCTGGTACTCAATGTAGTAATAATGGATTGGACTCTTATTTACTGGAAATTCCTATAAATGAATATTTTTTTCAAATGAAGTCTAGTGTCTTTTAAGTCTGCATTCTCTCCTCTGGAGATTATTTCTTGCCTTTTTAGGCAATCCTGAGCCCATGGTTCAGGACAGTTTACCTTTGCAGTTAGTGGTCTTGTCCTACGGGGCTTCTATGGGGACTTCCATCTATTTCTGTTCAGGGACCTAGAATGTAAAATGGGTTCTTAGGTTTATTTGGTTTTATTATTATTATTTTTTGCATTATTTATTTTTCAGAATATTAGGGGCATATGAGCATTTTTGTTATATAACTTGCTTGTGTACAGTTTGCATCAAAGTTGTAAGTCTACCGACACCCAGATAGTGTGCATTACACCCTGTAAGTGTGCATTTTCCCAACCTGTCCCCAACCCCCCCCCCCACTTGCTTGATTTCCAATGATTGGTTATTTCTATATCAACACATAAATGTTAATTTATTAATTCTCATTAAAATGAGTACATCAGGTGTTTTTCATTCTTGTGATACTTCACTTAGAATAGAGGTTCTCACCCTGTGGGTTGCGACCCCTTTGTAACAATGAAAATACATCTCAGCATTAGGAAGGTTGAGAACCACTGATTTAGAAGAATGGTCTCCATCCAGTTCTATCCAGGTTAATGTAAAAGGTAAGTAGTTCACCATGACTTTTTCTGGCTGAGTAGTATTCCATGGTGTGTGTATATATAGACACCACATCTCATTAATTCACTTGTGTATTAAGGGGCCCTTGGGTTGTTTCCATGTCTTTGCAATTATGAATGATGCTATTATAAACATTTGATAGAATGGGCTGTTATTTTGAATTCTTCCCATTCATATTTCTAGAGTCTCAACTAATGGTGCCTTTGATAACTTCAGAAGTGCCTTCGTGAATTAGAAAAAATGTATAACAGTTTGAAACATTTCATCTTCTTTAACGTGTATGAGTAAAAGTAACTACCTACAAAACTGAAATACAGCAAATCTGTGTTTATCAGATTCTTGAAAAGCAGCTTTGCAAATCTAAATCCAGTCCTGGGCAGGGAGGAGTGCATTAAGCAGCACTCCAGTCATGAGTGGTGTATTTTAAGAGCTGTGTCCATGGACAGAACAAGACATCACGAGCAAATACCCGTGCCAGTTCCTGTGCCAGCTCATAAATGGCAGCAGCTGATTCTTGCCTTTCTCACATAGTTACAGTCTAGGTGGGGAAAGTGATGCTTTGAGCTCCTCAGCTTCCTTTGGGAGGAGGGATAAGTTCCTAGGGAGGAAGGAATATCCATCTTCCCACCTGGACTCTGTCTCCCTAAAACACAGTGCGGCCTGCGCCATAACCACAGTACAGTGGCCAGTAGGTGTTTCTGAGTGAGGCTGAGAGACAGGAAGAGCATGAGGGAAACAGAAGTTCTCTAAGTCAAATTCAATTGCTAATGCTGGAGTTTATTCAAGTTATTACCAAGTACAGAATGTACATATGAATGTTCTGGTGCTCTCTCTTTTCTGTGGTTATAATGAACAAGACATCAGAAGACATGAACGTTGAGAGGGCTGAATTTCAAGGCGTGGCGTTATAGATCATCAGATAGGTTCTGAGCAGTGGTACAATATGCCACCCAACAGAAAATGGATATTATCAATGGTTTTTTTTTTTAGTATGCAAGTGTGTTTGTACACCTATTTGTTTAACTCTCATATAGAGTTCTTTGCTCCTACTACAGAAACTAGAGTCTTTTCCTTAAACTCACTCCTTAATTTTGGGCAAACTGGTACAGAACCAGGATGATAACCCCCCTGTTCATCCTATATCCTCTGTTTCCATGGGCTGAGCTCATACCCCCTCCTTCATACCGTCTCAGTGGGCTCAATGATTTCCCACCTTTTGCCCTTTTCCCGGTTAGTATCATCTACCTGTAATGCCATTTGTCACCATCTACCTGCCACTCTCTCACCCTTCATCCTTTGGTTGGAACTTTCCTCCCACCCCACTGAGTGTCTGTATTTTTTCTGGCACTTGTCACATTTATATCCTATTACTTTTACGGTCAATGGTGTACATGTCACCTCCTTGACTAGCCTGGAAACTTGTTAATTGTAGGGAGAGTGTTGTGTGTCCCTCTATTTCTGTGTTTCCATTGCGTCTAACACTGTGGTACTTGGCATGGGTTAGACACTCAACAGATGTTTACGAAGACAAATGGTGAAAAAATCAAACCCTCAACATTCTTATAAAAAAAATTCAGTGAATAGACCAACCAGGCCTGCCAAGCCGTAGTCATCTTGCCATTTTTACCTCCCACTTGCTATCCTAAATCAAAGAAGTATAAAACCACAGATTTCCAAACGATCAAAAGATGTATCTAAAGAACAATGAGGCGGCCTGTTTATAGTGACTACATTTCTGGCTATGAAGAGATGTGTATGTGACTCAGCTTTGGTCCAAGTGGCAGCTGCTTTTGTTCTGTTCTGAGTACATGGGAGAAATGATGAGTTTTGGATAAAACAAAGATCTTGGCTTTTTTGTCCCAAATGGGGGATAGGGCAGTATTATAGAGATTAGGAAATATAACATCTTGATTCTAGTGCCTGCCTCTATCCCTGTCTAGTTATATGGCCTTGACTGTGTTTGTGCCTCTGTCTGGGCCTTCATGTCCCCAGATAACCACACAGGGAAGCTGAAGTAGTTAGTTGTCAGCGCCTCTGTGAGTCAGGTACACAGAATGGAGCTCTGGGCTAGAGTTGAGGAGTAATTTCTTCTGGTGACATGGCTCAACCTTCAGCTCCTAATTGGCCTATCATCATGAACACAAGCACCTGGTTATTCACACATTTTTGAATCTTTGAATTGCATAAAGCCTCTCAATGGCGGTGAAAATTGGGTCCTAAATATTCCATCAGATGTGTGTGTAATGTCACCGTTCAGGATCTCCTTAGACTGTAAAGTGAGAAGTGAAATACACAGCACGTGAGAAGGACTTAGAGCATTGTGGTCGGCATTAATACAGTTTGGCTCTTGTGAGTTAAAGATGATGGGACAGTGAGAGCTCCAGTTGCATGAAGCTGGTGCTGGGCTGTTTGTACTGTGTCCAGAGAGGCTGAGCATGGAGAGCAGCTACAGTCTGTGTGCACAGAATCGACTCCTTCACTCCAGTTTAAAAATTCGCCATAACCATTGGTTTCTTCTCCCGAGCTTGGTGGTGAACATTTTTTCCTTGTGGTTGTTGAGACGAGTTTACTCAATCCCTAAACGTACATTATCTCAGACATTATCTCAGTAGGCAGCCACTCGCAAGGAAAGTACGTTTGTTTTAATAAGCACCCCTGATTTTTCTCTGTCTTGAATGGAATTCCATCCTATACTTACCTAACCCACTGCATTTGTCAGTATACAACTCTGTCATTATGTGAAAATAGAAGGAAAGATCATGGCATAGAGGGAACCCTGGACTAAAAGTCCGAAGTGTGGATTCCAAACCCTTCTCTTTTCCCAAGCGTTTGACTTTGGCAGATCACTTCTCTGAGCATCTGGTTCACCTTTTATAAAGCATTGAACTAGATTCCTAAGGTACTTTCAACTCTGTTTGATACATTTTTCCAGCATGTTCTACTTCCTAATTTATTAGACTATTCTTTATTATTTTATTTATTTTGCAAGAAAATTTTTAATGAATACAAAGTTAGGGGTCTTTGCTTGTTCCATAAATGTCTGTTGAGCGCTGATGGGAAACAACTAAAGCTTAATAGAAGTTTGGACATTGAGAACAGGTTAGCTTGGACCAAGCTTAAAGGGTCTCTCCAGGGTGTGAAAGTTGTGCTCAGACACATACACATACACCCCCCTTCCAGGGTCTCCTGATCCCTGGTTGCTCATTTTACTTCAGAGAGATAAACTGCCAAGATTGAGTAGCTTTGAGATGGAACTCCATAAAAAAGGGGGTGGGGTGGGGGAAAAGTCAGCATACCAACACCATTGATTCATATGAGTGTCATTTTCATTTGTAACAGTTCATCTCCCCTGTAGGCCGTGACTTCCTACAGGACTTTTGATATCTTCATTTTTGTATTTCCACGGAGCACAGTTTCACCACAGACGCTGTTCTGTAGTAGATGCTTGCTTGGTGGACTAAATTGCTGCCTGCTGCAATCAGTCCCAAGAAGGGGGATTGTTTTTTGTTGTTGTTTGTTTTGTTTTTTTAAACACAGGATAACTAAGAGAGTTCTTTTGTGTGTGTGTGTTGTATTTTATTATTATTTTTTTTTTATGAGCTACCAATAACAAAATAAAACCTCGGCTAAATAATTGACAGCCTGGATCTGTAATCTGCCTGACCTGACAATTAAAACAACGTGTGACTGTGTCAGCCTGCCAGATGGATCTTCTTGAAGTGGCGCGTGCGGTGCTTCTGAATGTGATTCAAGTGCAGCCTCCTTTTCTCTCCCCTTCATGTTTGTTGAGTTTGAGAAAGAAGCAGTTTTATTTGAACTAAACCCACTCACTTCAAGTGTGTTTAATGACAGCAGTATGTGACAGATACAATAAAATCCTACAGCCTCGTTTCATGTTTGTTTTAATTTCAGACCTTAGAAAGGAGACAGAGTATAAAACGGTATGGTTCAGAGTAGTTGAAAACAAATGGTCTATTATCACGGGCTTAGCAATTTCTCTCCAGGGAAATTAGGGAGGTCAAACAATAGGAACAATAAGAAAAGTAATACAAATAGTTGAGATTTGTAGAGTACCCAGCAGTTTAAAGGGTGGCTTCCTGTTCAGTGTCACATCGAGACTCTGAATTTGCCTGGCCAGATACTGCCCTCTCGGTATCACACACAGAGTTTAATGACTTGCAACCAATCATGCTTCGTACATGATAGGACTGGGCTTCATGCCAGGTCCTGTTGATTTCAAAAGCAGCGACTCCCAGTGCTCTGTGCTGGCTCTCTGGTCAGCTGTGCACACAATACATTGGAGCACATTGCCAGCGTCCTGTACTTTAACTTTAGGTTAGCACAGGTATAACTTAGAGTATGTAACTAAGTTATCGTCAGAGCGTATTCCAATAGACAGAGCGTATGCCCTAGAACGTAAAAGCCCTCCCTCACGACCCTCACTAATGCTTCTCTCTCGAGCCCCACTTCTTCCAAAGAGTAATCACCATCGTCTTTTTGTTGTACATCTTTCCAACAACTTCATCCTCATATTTACATGTATTTCTGTATATAAATGCAGTAGTATAATATTATCTGTTTTCTCCAGTTCATGTCTTTCTTCCAGATCCTTGAATGTCTGTAAAAAGGGATTTGTCCTATTATTTTCAATGTTTGTGTACTGTTCCACAGTGTCAGTGGATCGCCATTTAACCCTGTACACATTGGTGGGCTCCAGCTTTTCTGTATTATTAACAGTGTTGAGATGAGCGCCCTTGAGTGTGTGTCTCTGTATGTATCTTTGGATGCTACATGTGAATCTAGAATTGGAATTATATATATATCTATTTTTTGAGGTTTATCAGAAGTCAGTGTGTACCATCATCACCAGTGTTAGAATTCTCGTATTAGCTCCTGTTACCAGCGTGAGCTTTCTGCTCAGTTGCTTGGGGATGTGTTGTTCAGACCAGTCCAGACACTTCTCTAAACAGACGCTTGCGGCCAGGGGAGTAAATGTTAGGGAGGTTATTTTCCATGGCCCTGTGGTTTGGATACAGGCATTCCCCGTGGAAGAAGAGTAGGGTATTCTTGTAACATTTTTGTTTACTTAAAACAGCCACCACTCTTTGCTGAGATAGAATAAGGTACTTAACGCAATAAAAATATCCACCATAATTTAAAAATGCAAATGTAGCAATGCACTAAAAAATACCTTTAGCTTATTTTTTGTTAGGAAACAAGTGTTATGCATAATCAGGCTTTAAAAATATATAATTGAATTCTCTGTACTGATTATAAGATGTGAAGGTTCAGAGAGTCAAGTCCACCTTCCACACCATCCTTCCGCTTTCCACCTTGCTAGCTGATCCTATGGGAGGTAACTAAGAGGGGGTAAAGCTAACGACGTGGGTATGTAAGAGAATAGAGCCAGCCTGAAGAGCATGACAGGACAAACTGCAGAAGATCATCCACACGGATTATTCCTAAGTCACAGATAATGGGTTGTTATACTTTGGAAGCAGAGAGACACAAAATAAACTCTCCCATCCTTCTACTTCATTTTATTTATTTGTTCATCCTGTTAATAGGCTTAGTCATTTTTTAAACCATAATATGCCAGTCTGAGCCAGAGTCCTGTTTGCCTAAGTTCTCTTAGAATAAAGAAATTGTTTTTGGGGTCTGTTTTAGTCAGGTCCTTTCAGGTTGCAGGAAGCCAAGATGTGCTTAAAGTTACCTCAGATGACTTCAGATGATGAGAATTTATGGTAAGTATACAAAGAGAAGGAAAGTTGTTGAAAACCATGGCAGCCGCTAAACAACCAAGCCTCTCAGAGACTGGGGGTATCACTGAGGACTCTGCGGCAGCTGACTCCCGTCATCCTGCAGAAATAAGCACCCAGTGTTTCCTCGCCCAGTAGATCTCGGCCTGCCAGGACGTGGCTTCTCTCTGTTTCCCATTGCTGCTCCTGTTGGCGACTCCGTCTAGGCTTCTTATGGACGCCAGCATGTCCCATACGTTATGCCCTCTGCTGCCTCCACCCTACCACTCCGTGTGTCTCTTGGTTTTGCCCCGTTTTATCCCCACTGTCTGCTCAACCTCAAATGCTTAAAGTAATAGGACCATTATTCGAGCTGGTTCTTCTCCAGCACTAATTGGAAAGGAATTCTCCCTCCGGTCCTCTGGTCTGGTTTTGTTTTCAATCTCTGATCCAGCTAGTTGTGGCCAGAGTTCAGAATTACCTATTGCAAAATTGTGGCAATGGATTTTTAAATAATTTTTATTTGGATGTTTTCGTGTGGTGCAAGTACAATTTTGGTACATGGATATACTGCCTCACAGTAAAGTCAGCACTGTTTCCCGTGCATCCGTCACTGAAGCCACCTCCTGTCACCCATGCACCTCCCACCCTCCACCTCACTGAGCCTCCATTGTCCACCAGTTCACACACACTTTCCATGTGTGCACGTGGTTTAACTCCCACCTGGGAGAACATGCAGTATTAATCTTTCTGTGTCTGCATCATTTCACTAGAGATAATGGGCCCCAGTTCCATCCATGTTGCTGCAAAATACATGATTTCATTCCTTTTTTATAGCTGAATAATATTCCTTTGTGTATATATACTACACCTTCTTTATCTAAACCTCTGTTGATGGACATTGTTGGGTTCAGATTCTTTGCTATTGTGAATAGTACAGTATACATCTGAGTGCTGGTACCTTTTTATATATTTATTTCTTTTGGTTAGATACACAGTGATGGGCTTGCTGGTTCATGGGGTTTTTCTGTTTTTAGATCTTTGACAACTCTCCATACTGTTCTCTATAGAGGTTGTACTAATCTATATTCCTACCAACAGTATCCATAGTATAAGGTGCCTTTTCTCTGTGTCCTCACCAACATCTGTTAGGTTTTGTGTCTTTCCTAAGAGCCACTCTTGTTATCATAAAATTGTACACAGCATCTCAGCATGGTTTTACTTTGTGTTTCTTTGATGACTTTTGATGTTGGACTTTTTTCATAGGCTTGTTGACCATTTGTCTTCTCTTGAAAAATGTGTGTAGAGACAACATTTTACGTACTTCTCTATCATAGTGAGAAATTTATGACATCAGGATGAACCAAATATTTGGGGCTAGAACAAACTCCCAGATCTTTGCAAGTTACTGAGTTCTACAATGTAGAAATCTGCTTCTCTCACGTTCTGACTGACTCTCACCCTGGACTCTAGGTTCACATTCTGCTGGGACTTGGTTTTCACTCTTGTTATAAAACTGTTTATCTATTATACTATAGCACACATTTCTAATAAGCAGAATTAACACAGCAGCAGGCCCATTAGAAAGCACTTGTAATATATTATTAGGCTTTGATAACTTTTCCTGGGCCTTATCCTATATCTATCCATTTAAACCTAACATTTTTAGGAGTTTTAAAAAATTCTAAATAGGATTTTTGTTTATAAATATGTTGTCAAATGTATGTTGTAGCTTACTGTGGCAAAGGAATTTAAAGAGCAGAATGTAATAAAACATATTTGATAGTGAAATACTAAGGACATTCATTATTTGATGACTCAAAAAGGGCCTTTAACTGTGCTTTAAGATGACTTTGATGCACGTGTACTATTGGAAAAGAATAGTTTACTTATTTATGTTCAAACTATTTTCTAATTGGACAAGGCTGTGCCTACCCCAAAGAGATGGGGGATTGGATAGTGTCACTTAGAAATTAGAGACAAAAGAATTTTAGAATAGCTTTTCAATCTTAAGCTGTGGATGAGGAAAAAAAGCTCTCATAGCGTAGTTAATAGGAATTTTCATATGATAGGAAAATGGATGAACAAAATCTAACTTTATATTTTCTTAGTAACTTCTCAATTATCCAATGTCCTTGATGAGGAAAAATTAGAAAATCATACAATTGTGGGTTTTTTTTCCCCTGCCTTCTCCTGTCTGATTAGAAGACAGTATGAAAGGGCTTGCATTTTGATTTCTTCTCCTGAAGAGTATAAGAATTTCACAGGTGATCTGAATGATCCTGTCTTGACGTTTATATGTGGGGGTAGGATTTGGCAAACGAGTTTTCTGTGTAGAGGTCATTTTATACAAAAAACAAATTTTCTTTTTTGAAAATGAGCATTGATAGCAGCTAGGAGATCTTTTCTCCGTGTCATATCTCATGTTAGTTGTCTTAGCGATTTCTTATCACCTCACCAGAAAAACTCAGTATTTTAAAAGACATCTCAATTACGATCAACTGAAGCACTCTCGTCAATGATCAAACCTTAGTCCAATCAGGCACGACTCTGAAGGTGTCATACGTGTTGCTTTTCATCCTTCCCTCCCTCTCCCGCCAACCCTCATACCACCTGCCCCCCCCCACGTTTCTGTTTAATTCAGTTCACTATGTAAATTACACCAAGACCACAAACAAGCATAACCAGGAAACTAACAACGATGCATGCCTGTGTCATATTATTCCTAATATCACACGGTGGGGTCTCCGAGGTATCCATTTGGTTTTTCATTAGTCAGCAACACTTACGCCCACTAAGCTCAGAGCAAGACATGGAGGGTTGCGAGGGGGAGAAAGGGGATCTGCAGATACACTGTCTTCTCCAGAAGAGCTTACGGTGAATGACTAACAGAAAACAAAGGAAAGAAGTAAGAAAACTCAAAAGCAAAACCCAAATGATTGCAAATTGCTCTTGTATAAACGGAGTTGTATAAATGCAAAATGGATGCAAATCATAAAAACTTAAAGTGTTTAAGACTGCTGTCTTTCTACTTTTATTTTCCTAAGACTTTGCCATGAGAATTCTTAGTGCTCGGAACACCATACGCTGCAGCTAGGAAGTTTTATGGGATCAACTGTATCATTTAGAGAAGGAAATCTAACTCTTGGTATTTTATGGGCTTCAGAGAGTTTGAGCTATAAAGTTTTATGAGTCTCTGTTAATCTTTTCTCATCATCATTAAAGCTGGTTATATAACCTTAAACAAGTTACTTAACTTCCCTTGCCTCAATTTCCACATCTTTAAAATGGGAATGATAATGGGACCTAACAGGATAGTTAACAGAATTAAATGTGTAATACTGTGTTACTTCTATTTTATGAAACATCTTTTTTCAGTTTAATTTCTTAATGATTGAAATGCAGTCTATAGTTGATATGATAAGAAACCATTGTGATAGATTGACTAGCATTGCTTATTTCTTTCTTAGTGGTAAAAAAATAAAAAATGATGCATCATATGATCAAGGTTGTATACAGTGCTTAGAATGGAGCCTGTCACACAATTGGTCTTACAGAGTGATACTGTCTGGATATCGTATTTGTGGTTTGTAAAACATTTGCTCCTGATCCCATTGTTTCTACATAGGAGGCCAATGTGCTTAGGAGTCCTAGTCTTTGAGTAAACAGTCTGGTAGACTTGTCAGAGATCAAGCAACTATTTAGATCATGAACTAATGTTTTTATTCATTCTCATTTACTGCGGCATTCTTGAGTCCTACTGTGTCCTGTGAACTCTGGGTACTAGGGATGAGGCAATAACTCAGGCTAGTGAGGTTCTTTCTCTGACTGGCCCTAATTGGGGCAGAGGTTAAGGGAATATTGTCAACATCATCAATAAGCCAGCAAGCAAATTCAGGGAGTGAAAGTGATAGAGGTATCTGGCATGACATTTGCTAGGAAGGTCCTGGAAATCTTCTCTAAGGAGTTGACTTTGAAGTGGCAACACAAAGTCAATTAGCAGTACCTTTATGTTGAGAACTTGCCATTACAGAACAGTGCCTGTCCCTCCAGGGGGACAGATGAGTTTGGGTCTTTTAAGGAACTGGAATAAACCAGGGGAATATCTGCCCCCAGCCCTAAGAGAGGGAGATAAATAGCTATGATTTTAAGCTTCAAAACTCAGATGCTGAGTTTTGTCCTGTAAGCGAAAGATTCAGCTGTTCTTTAACATAGCTTATAAACCTGTGTGTTTTAGGTGATTTGGAGAAATCTTTGCATTCTAGAGAGAGATGTGAGCATGTGGATTGTTTTATCTTCTTTGCTAGATGAATACATTGAAAGGCCAGGATACGAAATAATATCCCCTGGTTAGTTTTTTCATGGCACAGGGTGCCAGTGATACCTACTCAAGTCACATACCTACTCCTGTGTGTCAGTTTTGCAGTTCTTTAAAGCTTAAAATCTTCCAAATGGAAATTTCCAATACTACTAATTCTTAAATGGTAATTCTTCATTCTCTATGGAATTACTCCATAAAAGAAATCATTAGTGATTTTTCCACTTCCGAGGTTCTTTGATATTGCCTCTTTTGACATCAGCTGTTTAGAAATATCAATTCTGTCTTGAAATAACCCATCAAATAATGACTCATAACAAGCTAAGAGTTTATTTATTCCTCTTCTCATGCATATCAACACCTGTTTAATCCAAGCATATTAAAAAAACTGGTGATCTACTTATTTCCAACTATAGCTTTCATCACCAGTAGCTGGTGCTTGCATTATACATACTTATAACTAAATCTGACTTCAGTGAGGACAAAAATCTTTCTGAGATAAACGTCATTAATGATATTGATTAGAGACAAGGCATTCTTTGGGGATCTTATCTGGAATGATTTGGGGGTAATTCACTTCTTTTAGTGGACCCAGTTCCTCCTTTATAAAGGGTGGTTGATGAAACAAATGAATCTGTAGCTCTATGATGTGTGATATCACTGTCAAATTACCTACCAAGGAGCTTATTGTAAATGGATAATTTGTAGAAAGTGGTTCAATGGCTCAGAACATGGCATAAAATTTTATTTTTATTAAATTTCAGCAAATATAGTTAAGTATCCTGTAGGCCCCACTGTTCAGCAACTACAGTGGAAAGATAAATTGGTAACCCAGAATTATTTTTTTTAAATAGAAGCTTTTTTATTGAGATATAATTAACTTTCAATTTACCAATTTCAATTATGTTTAAAAGAAATGATCAGTATTTTCACTCAACAAATATTTTTTGAGCACCTGACATGTGGCAGAGACATTTTAGGTGGTTATGGTATACAGATTGACAACATTTCTACAAAACCTAACCTATCATAAATGATACATCAACAGACAATTTTCTACATGGTGCTAGAGATCAGTACTTGAGGTCAACAAAGGGTTCTCTGGAAACACATTGGAAAGAGAGAGCAAACCTTGTCTTGGAACCCCGGGGAGGTTTCTGAGAGATGGTGGTTTCTAAGCAGAGACCCGTGTACAGTGATATCACCCTGAATGCGCCCGGTCTTGTCTAAACAGAGAGCTGACACACTGTAAGAGTTAGCTAGGTTAACAGCATGGGGAAAGAGGTGAGAGTTTCTTCTGAAAGAGGAAAGACAATGTGGCAAGGGTCAGAGCTGAGACAGAGCTAATGCAAAGTCAACTCAGTGTTGGGAGAATGGTTCAGACCTTGTGGGAAGGACAGGTGCTCCTGGGCCTGAGGCTGAAGAGCGTGTCCAGGTGTGTTTCAGACCTGGCACAGTGAAGGATGAGGTCACAAAGGATGATGAAGCCAGGATGTGACATTTGAGTTGGGTCACAAAGGACACACAAGAGTTTTTAGAGGAGGGCGCAGTGTAAGCAGAAGGAGTCAAAATTGTGAAAGTAAGTCTTGTATAAAGGAATGTTGTTTGCAGCTATGTAAGGAATTCTGAAGTATCTGGGAAATGAAGTAAGTAGCAAAGACCAAAAATGGAGCCCTGAGTGGGCCTAGGTGAGGGTTGGGAGGGGAGCTTGGATTCCAGGCAATACAGTAAACGATAATTCAAAAAAGAAGAATTTTTACTTCTATACATTGTCCCGTCTGCAGCTGGGAGCAGTAGATGGCGGCAGTTTGGGGGAGAATGGAGCATGGAAGTTTCTGAGAAGAAATGAACAGTAGACTTTAGAGAGAGAACTCTGGAGAGCTAGGAGTATGTATGGTATGGGATGGTGCTTAGGCAGCCAGCATTTTCTATAGAATTCTGTCAGTTTAACTTCTTGGCAACAATAGCCAGTTAATTTGATATTAAGAAGTTACAATGCAAGGAAAGATATGGAATGATAACCAGTGTTTCTTTGTTTTGTTTTGTTTTTTGTATGGCAGTAACCCATTTTGCCCCATTTTACTGATGAGAAAATTGTGACCCAGAAGGGTGTCTGTAACTCATGAGGCCCTGTGTAGCAGGGCTGGTGTTTGGGCCAAGATGATCTGGCTTTGAAGCATAAATATCTGAATTGACAAGTCAAAGCACAATTGAAAATACAGCCACAGGGAAGAGGGATAGTGGGCCAACAGCTTTTGTTCTGCTTTGTTTTACAATTCAGTGATGTGTAGTTTGTTTAGAGTGTTGTACAATCATTACCTCGATTTACTTTTAGAACACGACGGAGAAAGCTCGTGTTCATTTGCTTCCCCTAATCACCAAAACCCTGGATAACCTTGACTCTACTTTAGTGGTAATCGGTTTGTAAATGAAGGGTGACTTCAGTGTAATGGTGATTGTTTTTATGAAACAGCAGTCTGATAGCCTTACTCACTAATTCGGGAGTACAACATTGTTTGTTTGGATTTTCACTTCTAACTTCTGCATGCAATTAGTGTGCTCTATTCATAATTTGGAGCAGAGAAGGATGAAAGTGCCAGGCCCTGTGTTAGTCATGGGTCACACACAATTGAGTTAGACGGCCCCAGTCTTTTAGGAGAGGCAAGACGCATTGCCTTGCTCTAGAACAGCCCTGGAGAAGGAAAATCTTCTAGGAATCCTGATGTATTTGATGAAGGGCTTGTGTTAGACTTCTTTCTGCTGGAAGCCACTGAATTGTTTTTGAAGATTTCATATGTATGTAACATTTGGAATGCTTGGCATTTTGCGAGTAAAATCCACATCAATTTAAAATAAAATAAAACTTTCCATCCAGAAGGGGGTAATTGCCAGACACGAAATAGCCCAGCTGTGGAGTTGCTTAAGGGACAATTGGTCTCAGGCAAATTGGGCCAGATAGGACACTGTTACAGACAGAAGTGTAATGCCTGAATTAGTGGACCTATCTGGCGGCACAGACATTTGCAATGGCTTGAAATAAAAATTGCAAATGCACCAGATTTAATCAATCTTGGTATTTCTTTCTCTTATTTTCTCAGTCCCTAGTTAAAAATAAAATCTGCCTGCTTCATTTTCCTGTGTGCTAGCTGGTAGGATTAACTGGCGTTCTCAACAGGAAAGCAATAGATAGAGTAGACCACACTGTGTGGTGGGTGAGAGCCCGGGAGGGATAATTATACGGTCACTCCCACTGTATTACTCTTCAAAGAAACTGAGACTAATATTCTCCTCCTAAGCAATTTAACCAACTTCTAAAAAAACCAGAAGGTATAAGATATTATTTAGAGAATGAAATAGCTACTGTATATAAATCAGAAGGGAGAATTATAGCAAATTATTGTACTCATTTGATAAGTGTATAAAGAGCTATGCTTAAAGCTTTGTGTTGTACCTTCTAAGTAATTGTTCACTTTCGCTAACTGTCCTTGGATAAGGAGAAGAGATAAAGAACTGCTTAAAAAAAAATCAAGTGTTCTAATTGCTCAGTAAGTCTTTTCTTCTGGGCAAAGATTAAGTCTAATTTCATCTCCATGAAGATCAAGCAGCCAGTTGGCTTCCAAATGTCTAGCAGTGGTGATTTCTTTGCCTTTTCAACACTGATGTTCGTGTATAGATACCAATTTGAGATTAAAAGCCATGAGTGTGTGTTTTGGTATCTACCACGTATATGTAGGTAAAGGTGTTACCTATCTATAGTCGCTGCACATCTATCCAGTATTTTCAAATGATAGAATTATATGCAAATCTTTCTAATACTTCTTTCTAGGATCACGAAAACAAAGTCTCTGCAATCTAAATTGTCTACATACTTGAAAAATAAGCTGGCAGTGACATTAGGGGCAATTTCCCTTTGATTTGCTTTAAAGGAAACTGCCCAATCTGTAAACTTTTTGAGACTTCGCTGTTTGAGCACTTTTTAAAGAATTTGTGATTCTTGTGTCTTCACCACCAAAAAATGAAGGCATATGAAATTAAAAGTTAAACTAATTGGTGTTAGGAGAAGCCACGTAGCATGGTTCCTAAGAGCATTTATGCTAAAGGTATCAGACTGCCTTAGATGGAAACCCTGCATCCTGCACCTGCTAGCTGCGTCCTACAGCAAGCTGTGTAATCTCTGCATGCCTTGGGGGTTCCTGACTGCAGATGGTTGTCATAATTCAGTGCCTACCTCATACAGTGTGGGGTGTAGAGCAGTAATATGTGTAAATCAGTAAAGCATTGTCCATCTTTCTCCTACTCCTAGAGTGGAATCTCCATAGCTGACCACCACCCTCCACTGACCACCTCCTTAAGTTGACGTAATTTTCATAGGCCAGTCATGTACTACTACTTATACCAGTACAGTAGACCTTATTTTTTCAGTCCCCAGTTAAAAATAAAATCTGCCTGCTTCATAAGTACTGTTATGTCAACAGTTCCTTATGTTGACAACCTCCGTATGTTGACCTGTTTGTTACAGTCCCTCTGGTGGTCAACTTACAGTATTTCAAGTTATTGTATTTCATCCGGTCTAAGAACCATATTTCTTCACATACTTAACATTTTTAATTATGGTTAGAATCATGATGTAGTTGTCATTGATTGCACATGTACGTCGAAATTTGCTGACTGTTGAAGTCAATGGCTTGGAAGAAAATACTGGGGTCAGTAGAGGACACTTCCTTTTATCATGACTTGTGAGGCCCCAGAGGACAGTTTTATGGGGAAAAGCATAGGACTCCCATGGTTTTCAATTGAAAGGTGATTCAAAGGGTTGAACTCTAAATATAAAAGAAACTTTAGGAATGCTTTCATTTGTCTTGAATGAAACATGATAAAAACGTAAGTGTAATTAATTTTAAGCTATTTCTTATAGCAAACATATAATATATATTCTCATAACAAAGCACTATGTTATTATTTGAATGGCAGTAATTTTTGTTTCCCCTGGTGTGATAGCTAATGGCACGTTTTATAACCAGCAGCATCTTTGATTTGATGGAACGTTGCAGCAAACTCTCACTCTACGGTAGAGTTTTCATCAGTATTTCGGTTAATGGTGGGAGGTACATTATCAGAGTCAAGGGTCCGACAGCTTTTGAAACTGAATAGAGGGAATTGACAGAATATTTGGGATTTACCCAGCATCCAGAGCACCGGACTTGCCTAATTCATTTAGTAAATATCGTAGTCCCTTGGGCTGAAATTTATGTCTGCTAAATATGTCCATCCTGCTTTTTCATTTGGTTCATGAAGATTCAATTAAATGAAAAAAGTGAAAGCTCTTTGTAAACCAAAGAAAGGAGTATCTGTCACGATAGTCCAGACAATGCTGTAGTAACAAATCCTCCCCAAAGCCCAGTGTTAAAACCAGGGTTTATTTCTAACTCATGCTGCTGTTCCTCATAGGCCAGACAGGGTTCCTTGCATGTTGATGGAATAGTCACTGTCTCAGACATTGCTGCCCTCAGTTCCAGAGTAAAAGAACTCTGAGGATCCCGGACTGCCAGTTATATGCTCTGGCCTGAATATGGCCCTGTCACTTATGTTTACAGCACATGAGCCCAAACGATTTACATGAGCCCACCTGACCATAAGGGGGCCTGAAAGGGACCTGGAATTGTGTAGAACAGCATCCGTGACCACAAAGCTGTACTAACAACAATGGTGGGCAATCCCTGCGTGCTTCCTCTGGACGGAGCGTGGTTTAAAGTGCTTTCTGTGGGTGAAGTTCTTCAGTCCTCATGAAGGAGGTGCCATGGCCTGTTGTGCAGAGGAGAAGCCGAGGCACAAAGAGGTGGAATAACTTACCAGGAGAGACTGAGCAAAGACTGTGCACTGACGTTTGCCTCAAACTATACTGGACTATTTTTATACAGAAAAAAAAAAAAAAAGATGCGTTTTTTTTTGACGTGTAGAAGGAAGATATAATACAATTGAGAATTCTGTTGTTCTGAAAAATAAGGGGGGGGGTTAGGTGATTCTTAAGCTCCCTAAAATACACAAGGATCCCCCTAAAATGACCTTCAGAAAAGATAACCATTGTGTTTCTTCTGCTGCATCAACTGCAGAAGCCCGCGGCCCTCTCCTGGCCAGCACGTTGACTTACCTGGTAGCTCAGCAGACAGGTCCTGTCCCCACAGACTGTGCTGCCAGGGTCTCCGTGGATTCTCCCCACCTCTGACTTATTTAAACTTTCCATGTTGGAAGCTGTTCTCCATGGAGAGAAGAAGAGAGCAGCCATCTCAGTACATTCAATTATCAATAACCTATACCAAATTATCAATGCATGCCCAATTTTGCTTGATTGTACTTTGTAAGGAACTGTGGCTGCTTGTCAAACAGGGCTGTGAACACAGCCTGCGTTCCTGGGGTTTGTGTGATGCAGGGCTACCCCCGCAGAAAGCCAGTGACCAGGGAGGGTCACCGAGGACGTGTGGAGGACAGGACTGCTGAGCCTCCAATGGAAAGGAGGGCATACCTGACCCATATTTTAGATAAGTTTTCAAGCGGAAGATAAACGACGTGACGGTATTCAGTCATTTGTGGGACATTATTCTAGCAATCGGAAGGGGGGGATGGAGAAATATGATCATGTGTGTCAAACTTTTTACCCTTGTCCCTTGCCAACACTGTCATCTTGCCCACTGTTGAGGTAGATGTTAAACTGAGACCCCCGAGGTCTGTTATGGGACAGCAAGCCCAGGGCTTGCCTTCCGGGCCCTCCTGCCAGGCCAGGGAGCAGCTGGACCAGGTGAAAAGCGCACCTCCAGCGCCCTGGTGTCCCTTTAGCAGCAGCCAGAGGACCCTGGGTCACTTAACCTCTCTGTCTCTTTTTGAAAGACACATAAAATAACCATCTGGGTGCCTCACAAATCTATTATAGCATTTAATTAACAAATGTTCCTCAAGTGCTTTGCGCGCCCGTCCGGGTGGCTGTGACTGAAATGCGAAATACCTTTGCCTGCCTTATTTATTGCTCCAGCGAACACGCTCTATGCTGGCACCATTTATCTTCATTTTAATTTTATCTCCCACAAATATAGGCATTAATTTAAATCACATACAGAACATAACAGTTTTTATAGAGGCAAACTTATTCCAGTGTGCTGCATTTTAATATCGCACTTTACCATCTTTTCTCACTTGATTCAAGAATAGTATCTCTTCCTGCCTCAGCATTTAATCTTAGGACAACAGAAACTTTTTCGGGTGTGCGTGTTCTTGCTCTCAAACTTTCTCTTCCTCAGTGCTTTGCTGTTTGTTGCCTGGAAGTTGTTTTCTGCATGTGAGCATCGGTGTATGTTGGTAGTTCTGTCTCTCCTCTGCCAGCTTAATTTCCGAGGGATCGGGGGTGAGGTGGGAGGGAACCTGGCACGATGGATTTTACAGCTGACAGTAATATTTATTCAACGTCAGATACCTTTTCTAATAGTAATAGACATGACAAAAGTGATTCTTCTCTCCAGAAATTTATACATTGAAGGCCCAGGGGCCCACACCTGTAATCCTAGCACTCTGGAGGCTGAGGCAGGTGGATTGCATGAGCTCAGGAGTTCAAGACCAGCTTGAGAAAGAGCAAGACCCCTGTCTCTACCAAAAATAGAAAAATTAGCCCAGCATCATGGTGGGCGCCTATATTCCCAGCTACTTGGGAGGCTGAGGCAAGAGGATTGCTCGAGCTCAGGAGTTTGAGGTAGCTATTAGCTAGGACACAGTAGCACTCTACCCAGGGCATAGACAGAGACAATATCTCAAAAATGATAATAACAAAATAGTAATAATAATAAGAAGAAGAAGAAGAGAAAAACTATCTAGGCCTTGTGGCAGGCACCTGTGGTCCCAGCTACTTGGGAGGCTGAGGCAAGAGAATCTCTTGAGTCCAAGAGTTTGAGGTTGCTATTAGTTAGGACACCATGGCACTCTACCCAGGACACAGAGTGAGACTCTATCTCAAAAATAATAATAACGGAAAGACAGGGCTTGTGGCAGGCAGCTGTAGTCCCATCTACTGGGGAGGCAGGAGGATCATTTGAACCCAGGAGTTTAAGGTCGCTATGAACTCTGATGCCAGGGTACTCAGTACTCAGTCAGAGGCAAAGGAGTAAGACTGTGCCTCACAAAACAAACAAACAAAAAAAAAGTGCTCATCTTTTTCTCCTCCTTTTTTCATTCAACGGGGGACATGGCCCCTTTTTTTCATCACTGTTACTTTTGTGGCAGATGAGTCCTTCCTCTGAGGGGAAATGTGCTCAATGGGCCTGCCGTATGTATGGCTATAAAACATTCCAGTAAGCTGTTACACCTTAAGCTCGGATAGTTTCCCCATCCTTAATTTGTGCTTGAACATCTATGGCCCCCCTCTATTCAGACTTGCCGAATTGCCTCTGACATGGCAGCATATTCCCAGAAGCCAAGACCACGGAGGCGTCATAACACCTGGACCGCCATAAAACAACAAGGTTTTATAAGCCATTTCAGGCTCTTTTCGGAAGCTTTCAGAATGCTTTCTCCCCAAAGTTACAAATTACATAGAAGACAAAACTTATTTTCCTTACGTTTTCCTGGCCTCTGAGTGCCCAGGTGTAGGGACATCTGTCTAAGTCTTATTTATTTGTTTTATGTTTGGCCAGGGCTTATAAGGTACCAATTAACATGTAAGTTCTCCACTTCTTGTAACAATCCTGTGAAACAAGTACCATTATTATGTTCAATTTACAGATGAGGAGACAAGGCCTAGAGAAGTTAAATATTCTTTCTGGAATCATAAATCTCTAGTACATGTAGCACGGCTGAAATTTTGAATCCAGCCAACCTTAACTAATAAGCTTCTCATATAGTTCTCTTCAGTGTGAATTCATGACCTCTTGTTTGATGCTGACTCTTTCTAAACTCTTAGTCTTTGTTTGACTAGGTGGATTTTTTTCTGTGGCAAGAACACGGTTACCCTGGAAACCCACTAGCTAGAATGGCAATCCAATTATAGCACCACCGCTCTGTTTTTATTAAATTAGCATTGCTGGTGACGTGGATTTCTTGATTGAAGGATGCTGAGAAATGGGTTCTCTCCAGTTGTTCTTGCCTCGTAAGACTATTTGGGTTCATTCTTCTTATTCTACTAAACCAGACAAAAACAATGCCTCTATGTGAATGACTGGGTTAGGGGGGATAAAATGGGATGATCTATTTGGACCAAGAGCTTTCAGCGGTGGCTAGACTTGCATGGAAGTGGAAGTTGCTCTGTCTGTCCTCTGAGTACCACGCCCACACTGCCAGGGCCCCAGGGCTCTACACATTTAGAACCCTGCCCTGAGCTACTGAGACAGGTGTTCTTTTTCCGTGGTTCTTATTTCACTTAGTACATTGGTACTAAGACTAGACTTGGTTCAGGAAAGGTTGCAGTTTTTTGGCATTCTTTGATCCTTTCCAGACTTTGGGCCCTTGGCCCAGATGGCAGGCCAAGGATTTGCTTTGTTTCAAACCAGTTGGTGAGTTTCCTTAACATAGAATTTAAACCATTGAATTAATACAGCTGGTGTTCACAGCCCAGTTGCACCAGCTTGGAGGAAAGGACATTCTTTATGCTGGTGGGTTGTGGGCTCACTCCCCCAGGTGGTGAGTGGTAGGCTGGTAGAACATTAATTCCTTCCTCACAATACACACAGAGTGTGCCAGGCCCATTACCCATTACCACTGTTAATTTCATCAGCTCTATTATTATCCATTTTATGGAGGAGATAAAGGTAAAACTAGAACAAATTATTTGCTCATTTCAGGGTTATACAGTGATGGTTTTTGAGTATAGAATCTCTAACTTGCAGTCCACTGTGTTTTTTTAATACCATGATGTCTCAAAGCCTTCTGATTTTCCAAAAACAAAACAAGGATTAAAATCACTGAATCTGAATTATTGAAGTTCTAATATCAGAACTAGTTTTGTCTTGCAAAATATATTATTTTGCATATTATACACACATTCTATCTAGAATGATAATAATCGGGGAAGAGAAGGAAGTTGTGTCTTACTGCGTCCTGCTGGGTGATAATGCCATGACTGTCCCTGTCATCAGGGAACAGATTTCCAGAAGCTATTGTTCAAAATGTTAAAGAGAATTACACATCTTCAGAAAACATTGTACATTCTGAGTTAGCCTCTCTGCCTTAAAATAAGACTTTCAAGTCCTGGCTTCTCCATTTACTGGGTTGGTGTCCTTAATCAGTATTTCCCCTTAGGAAAAATGGAACAGCAGTAATATTGGTAATAATGCTGGGTTTTGTGAAGAAATAACTGAGAAACATTCAGTTAGCACCAAAGTGGGAATCTCTCGAAGGGCAAGAGTTATCTTTGTAATGACCTAGCTCTCTCCTACACATTATCTCCTTTCTCTGCCTCTACTTTCTGCCTTTGTAAGACTTTATCTGGAAATTTCTTTGATATCCTTACACATCATAGGGTCTTGGATTTAAAAATCTTAATTATGTTTTTATATCCCTCATGGTAGCAAGTTCTTCTGACTTAATTTTATCTTAAGTAAAATGAGAACACACTAGTTACTTCCACATCTAATATATATTTCCAATATATATAACTTTATATATTTTCTGAATTGCAGATGTATTTTCATACACATATCCATGCATATGCTTATTTTAAAAAACATAAAGGGAAATCCACACTAACAGTAGTTATCTTGAGGATTGGGGGAGATAGGCTTTTTTTTGTCCTTCTACACATCTTCACAGTTTCTGTAGTGAACCTTCCTTGCTTTTGTTTTACATGTATATTGGAATTAATATACAAATTTTGTAAATGTAGATATAATATACTGTGTATATTTTAATAAAAGTATAGAAGTGGAGGCATGTATATATAGATGCACAAATAGTATATTTTGCAAAGCAAAAAACTGCAGCAGTAAATACCTGAAAGAAAATTAAAAACTTATTTCTTTCCCTCTTCACTTCTATCCCATTCTTCTCTCTCCCCCCTTTCCTCTTGTCCTCTTTTCCTTCTCTCTCTCTTTTTCTTTCTTTTCCTCCCTCCCTTTCTTCCTTCTAGAAATTTACTACCTGTCATGTTTTATAGCAAAAACTATGAAGTTTTTTAAGTAGAGTATAGTATAAAAAAGATGAGATGTGGAAAGGAGATGGCTTTTCCTTCCATCCATGCACCATCACCCAGCGTTTGAACCTATCTCCAATCGAAGGCATAACTATGATTTTTTTTTTATTAGTTTTGGCCAGGCTGGGCTTGAACCTGCCACCCCTGGTACATAGGGCTGGTGCCCTACTCCTTGAGCCACAGTAGCCACCCCCATAACTATGATTTTTAATATGACTTTCTATGTTCAATGAATACATAGAACATAGAAAGTTCTACTCCTTCCTTCCTTCCCTGCTTTCTTGACAAGAACACTTGGACACAAGTCTGGTAACTGTAACTTCCAAGTGGAAGTTGAGTGACCATTATGTCCCCTCCCCTCCTCTGCCCTTCTTCCCTTCTCTTCTCTTCAAGGTGTCTTTAAGATCTGCATTGACTGGCTTCTCAGCAGCCAAGAGTTTTGGTTGCTAATAGATAAATCTTATCTCCTCTATTTTCTTCTCTCTTCTGATGTCTGAGGGTGTACAGTTTGTTCTGCCATCCTGGGGCCACCCTTCTTTTCTTTGTAGAATATTTTTCTCATCAGCTCCTCTTATGGTGTTAGGTCTAGCTATTACAATTATAATTTAATCCAGACTGAAGGGGGCAGGGTTTTTGTGTGTCACTGAATTTCAAAGGGGAGATATTATTTCTCGCTTTAAGGAGATTAACTGGAGGAGCTCATCCTCTCACTTTTTTCTCTTTTTCAATTTGATCAGTCCCTTGAAGGAGACCACATTTCCTACTTGCTAGTTGAGACTTCTGCTCTTTGATTCTGAGTTAATTCCTCTCTCCCGTGGGGCACCGAGGCACAATGTGACCCCAGCTGCAGGTGCTACCACTGCACACTGGCTAGGAGGACAGCCCAGGCTCAGTCTTAGAAGCATTTTCAGAAAAAGGTGAAAACCCTTTCCCCGTCTGTGTGCATCTTTCCAGGGTTTAGTGTTGCTGGTGTTCATGTTGTTAATGATCATTCCTAACCTGTCTCAGTTCCAGCCCAGATGGAGTTTTGATTTTAGAAAATCAGTGACATGTATTTCCTGTGCCTGGTAGTCAGCGATCACTTACCAAAAAGAGGGGGGGAGTGGGAGAATAAAAATAAACTGATGATAATTCACATATACTTAACTTTTACTGAGTGAGTAATACCAAAAGGGAATGAAGCAGGCTTGGCTGACTAGCATTTGCAAATAGATTCCAGGAATGTGGCTAGATTTACCAAAACCTTCTCTGAATCCTGCCAAAAGTATCCTGTGGAATTTTGCTAAGGGTGGGGAAAGCAAGGATGTGGAGGTGCGTATGTGAATGTGTTTTAAAACTGTCTTACCCAACAGTGTTAGTGGGAAGAACACTGGGGGAAAGCTGAAAAACCTGTATTCCAGACCTGCTTCCACCCGATCTCCACGACACTGGAAATGTTACCTACCCTCTTTAGAACTTCAGTTATGCTTTCAAAGTCTTGGATATATTCTCTGAAATATGAGTGGCATGGAATCTTAAAATTATGTCATCCATACTAAGAATAAATACTTTTTAGAAGGTATAAAACAAAAGTATCATGTTAAAATCTTAAATCATTCACATTCTGTGATTCAAATTAGGCCAAAACATTAAGATCATGTGTGTCCATGTCTCTATATTAACAAGGAAAACAGAACTAAAAGAAAAAAAAAAAAAAGAAAACACATTGCAATTTTTTTTAGATATAGCATTTCAAGTTAGTAAAGGTTTATGTCTATTCCAATTCTAGATATCATTATATTTTAAAATAAAACCTGGTGAGTTAAGAGTGCAAGTTATAGGCCCTGGCTTACCTAAACCGTATGCAGGAACTTAACTAACAAGCTACCAAGGGCTATTCTATCCAAAAGATAATGCTATATTGTCGTATTTTCCTGGAGAAAAATACTCTTGAAAAATTTAAGTATTTTTCTTAGTAGATAACTTTCTTTCCCAATTGAAAGACGGGACCCAAAACATTTAGCATTTAATTATAACTGTAGGCAGATATAATCTGTAAAGATACATGCATCTATAAAGTCTGGGACCTCTACCTCATCAGCCATTGTTTTTTCTCTCTCACCTGTTAGCCTCTCTCTGATTGTGATCTCTGTCGGCCTCGTTGTCTGTGCAGAGTATTAAGACCCTTTGGGCGGCTTTGTGTGGCTTCAGTGCTATCCCTTTCAATACATAGCTGGTACATAGGAACTCAGGATGTCCCCATTTTATCGAAAACCTTTAGGATTTCAAGTCTATAGTCCTCAGCTTATATCAGGAAGGTAGGTGGCTTCTGAAGCAACCTTACCATTTTTTTAGGGTAGAAATCATTACACAATAGGAGTTTTCTATGTATTAGTCTTGCAGCAACATCTACACATAGTATAAATGGTGTATTTTCTACAGAAATCAAAGACGAGCCTGTTTGACTGATAAGGCCTACAGACGGTGTTACTGTTATGAGAGAACCAGCAGAAGATACATATGAAGAGTTGAACTGTAGGAAGTGGCCTATGTGACTGTGATTATGTGGGCTGATGAGGCAGTCTAACCCCCAGAGACAGGACTGTAGGCTGGAACGCGGTGGCATGGGCTGAAGCTAATCTCCATGAGTAAAGTTCTTCTTTAAGGAATCCTCAGCTCTGTTCCCAGGGCCTTTCAACTGACCGAATAAGGCCCATCCTGATTATCTAGGATACTATTTCCTTACTTAAAGTCAACGGATTATGAACTCTAATGACATGTACAAAACATCTCCACAGCCAGATCTAGGTTAGTGTTTGATTGACTATTTGAACCTTAGCTTAGTGAAATTGATACACAAAACTGACCCTCACAAAAGGGTTGCGGTTTTTCACAAAAGATAAATAAATCTATGGTAGAGAAGTAATGGACCCTCAAGGCAAGAAACCGGGAAAGCAGAAAAGGGGCAGGAGGGGCCATGAGATGCCTGCATTGCCAGTGGGACCCGGGGCCAGGAGGGAGGATAGCCCCAGGGGTCAGTAGATGGGGCCAAGCTGACTGGAATACTCCTGTCTCCACATTGCTCTCACCAGTCACTCTCTTGGTCCTGACCTTCCCTTACTGACCCCAGGGCACATGGCTCCCTCTCCCTCGCACTGTCCTGGCTTTGGGTCCTGTTGGGAGTGCAGCACCCAACTTACTGCTCACCTTAGCCCTTTGCCCCTTCATCTCCTGGGAGTCTTTATTTCCATTCATGGGAAGCTTCCACAGCCTCCGATTGTACCCCACCAATATCGCTTGGCTATATTTTCCCTCCTTAATCATAAAATTAAAAACCCAAACCTCCCTCTGAACACTGCCCCGTGTTCTCCCAGCTCTCTCTCAGGAAACTCCGACTCTGCCCTTCTCAGCATATCTGCCTTCTGTTATCTCTGTTTCCGTTTCCCCATCAGTCCTGTTCTGTATTTCTTTTCTTATTGAACTTGGAGTCTGTGGTTTAATAGTGCAGCCCCCTCTCTTCCTCTCGACCTTCTTCTAGCAGGCCTTTTGTCAGAGTTGGACTTTACACACCGTGTTGCACTCTGGCCATCTTGCCACCTGTTCAAGGTCCTTTTACAGCACACTTAGGTTTTCTCACCACTTCCATTTTAGGGCTCTCCTAAGCTCCTTGTCTTCTACGTCTCCTGAAATGTCATCTCTCTTTGGTGGAGGTGGTGTGCCAGGGGGTCTTTCCTAGGACTTGTTCTCCTTCTGCTTCCTACATTTAATTTGGAGACTCTTCCCCTCCTGTGGCCTCAGCTACCAGTTCTGTAATGTTTTTTATGTAAGTCTGTTTCAGCAAGCTTTCTTGCAACTTTTGATTCAGATGTTTGAGCCAGGTGCACTTGGTTATACCGCAGAACTCTCGGCCACCACACTTTCGAGATGAGTTCATCAACATCTCCTTGGAATTCCGTCTATTCTTGTGTTGTTTGAGAACGTGGTGTCACATCTAACCAAGCCAGAAGTCTAGGTATTATTTCTAGACTCTTCTCTTTGCCTGAATATCAATGTTATCTCTTACATATCTCACAGATCTTTCTACTTCTCCCCATCTGCACTGCCAGCAAAGGATCTCAGACCACCATCATCTCTCAGGGACCATTGACTAGTTTCCTTGAGGCTTCCACCACCTTTGCCTCAACCTACTTACCAAGCTGTTCCTAAAATGCAAATCTGAGCCTGTTACTGTTACTCAGCCCTGTCTAATACCTTATCTCCTTAGCTCAGTAGTCTAACACAATGATCAGGAAAACCAACTCTGAAATCAAATAGAAATGAGTTCGTATTTCACTAATGTTACCTTAGACAAATCACTTTTTTGGTTCACTCCTCATATGTAAAATGAGAATACCAATGGCACTTCTCCTTTTAGATGTTATTTGTGCCTTTGGTTTCTTCTCCTGTTTCTGCTCCTCCTAACACTCCTTGTCGCCACACACTGCCTTTTCTCAGATCCCCAAAGGCTTTGAGCTGCCATTGGACAGTCACGTACTGTTCTCTCTGCCTGGAACATTCTCATGCCCCCAGCCATTTATCGGCTTGTCTCAACATAGATGCCATTTCCCCTGAGAAATGTCCACCAGCCACCTCTTTCTAATTTAGTTTGTACGCCCTTGCTGTGTTCTCTTATGCCTTTTTCCTTGAACTTCCACATCTCCACATCTCCCAGCCTTTAAATGGTCATTCACTTAACTGCCTGCGTCTTTCAAGTGGGCCCCTCTCCACCCTTTGTGGAGGGTCCTTCATGGGGACCTTGACCATTTGTCTTCACCATCCTGTTGAACTTCCAGTTTCTGCTGCCCAGAGCTTAGCATGGCGTCTAGTGAAGATTGTTTATAACGTGACCACCTCACTGTAACACATACATTTCCAACAAAGTGGTCGCATCTTTCCTGCCATAGGACAAAACATATTATCAACTACATCTCTCCTCCCTCTGTCCTTACTCCCTAGGAATCTGGCTGCTTCTAGAGAGAGAGCTGTTTGCACAATCACATCGAGCGGTATTTTACAAGCAGGGAAAGCCCCAGGACAAGTCCCTTCTCTTGACCACAAAGTTCTGATGTTTTCTGTCTTTCCTCTTGACATCTTGGTTTCAGCAAAACAACCTTTCTGTCCTTTCCCCCTTGCTCTCCGTAACGCTGCAGATGCAGTGTAGTATTGGTTATGTGTTAAATCCCTCCATCTAGAACCATGTTGCTCTTGGGTGGGAGGCAAACAACAAGCCTATTTTTAGCGTTACTTGGAAGAAAATTTCTGGGTATATAACTGACAACGTTCGAGGAGAGCTGCTTCACTTTTCTGTCAAGATTTTTTTTTTTTTTTTTACAGTTCTGCACGTTAAAAGAAAGCTCACAATTTTTGAAAGGCAGCTTGGCCCTTTTTATTAGCTCCTTTTACCTCATGCTGAGTCATGGATGAGAGAGAATTTGTAGGTGGGTGAGCTGCAGGAAAAGTAATACTGTCATTTACACTCGCAGGCTGTTATGCTTTCCAGAAAACTTTTTCCGTAGGTTGCAAAAGTGATTAATCTGCTGTTAAAACTGACAAAAAAAGGCTCTCTGATAAGAGAAAGAATCCAATGAGGGATTTTTCTTTAAGAAGGAAGCTCCTCTTTCCCGTTTTAGATTGGAAAAGCTAAGTTTAAATGTTGTTTATTAAATTTGGTCTCTGTGTGTGCTTATGTGTGAATTTAGCCATGACTTAAAACAGTCACAGGACATTCTTCTCTATTTAAATTATGCCTTTTTATTTATTGGCAGGGCACATTCCTCGTGTTTGATGTCTACATTATTCATTTCTATATCGCGTTCCCCGACTTTTCCTTCCCCCCCCCTCTATTTTTGTCTTACTTTTCAATACTTTGACCATGACTTGATTGCTCCTTCCCAGATTTCTTCAGCCAACCTCTGTTTTAAAGATTAAAACTGGTAAAGATGTTTTAAGTTCCCTCTGTGACAGAAATTCCTTCCTCCCTGAAAAATTCCATTCATGTAACGTTTTGATAACATTTTTAAAAACTTGGAGACAAAAATTGTTTAGTATAATTGGAATGAAACATCATTTCCTGAATGGTCTAAAAATTTTTTTCTTTATTTTTTCTTTAAAAAAAATACTTTGAGATGTAAAGAAACATTTCCACTGAGGACTAACAAGTATACATGGAATTTGTTCTCTGCTAACTCGTATTTCACTAGGCAGCTTAGAGACCTATAAATCACATGGGCATAACCTAACTTTTTTATAATTCTGCAGATAATGGGTGACTCATTTAGAGACTTCAGAGTCCTCAACAATGTAGAATAACATGGTAGAGCTTCCTGAGCTGTTGCCTTTAGCATTTTAATGCCTGGTTTTGATAACAAGTTCGTATCGGTTGTTAAAATGCACTGTATTTCTTCCTTTTATATTTCTGTACTCTAAAGTCTCCCCATTTTATATTGGGGTACATTTGGTTGATATACTTTTTCTTCTTCTTCTTCCCTTTCTTATTTCAAAGGATGATTTCTAAGCTTGAGCCATTTCCTTGGCAACTGAATGGATTTATGGGGAATAGAGGGGAAAGGATTTTCTCACAAAATCCTTGTGCAATCCTTGGTGACAGCACTGCCCCTCAGTAAGGAAGGGAAGACACAAAGAGTAGCGGCCCCTCCTCTGAGTGGCCCAGCACGGTGGACTTGCCTTCTTCTTTTAACCTTCTCTAGTTCTAACATTTAGACAGACATACCATTTCTGCCCCCCAAGCTACAAATTCAAGTTTTAAAATTCTGAAGTTGAGAATGTCAAAATCTTATTATGGTATGGGCATTTCTTAAGGAAAAAAAAGTAGCAGCAACGTAAAAGTAATGGTTTTATATTTGAATTGCCAAGATGATGAAATATATGTAAACACACAAGTAAACATGTATCTATGTATCGTGTGCAGATTTAAATTTATAGAGAGAGCAGCGTTTTTAGATAACACTATTGTGTAATCTCTTCATCTACAAGATTCTACAGCAAATCTCTTCATCTTGTAATAAAACATTATATTGAGACAGTGGTCTCTTTGAGGCTGGAGGAGATGTTACGATCTTTTTCATTATACTTCTAAGTAGAACAAGGTAATTGCTGTCTAATGACATGGCTGTGTCAGGTTTGTTTCTGTTTTCATAGCAGGATGGATTAACTTTTTGGTTTTTGTTTTGTTCTGTTTTGTTTTTCTGAGACAAAGTCTCACTCGGTTGTCCTAGGTAAGAGTATCTAGCGTCCTAGCTCCCAGCAACCTCAAACTCTTGGGCTCAAGCAAGATCCTCTTTGTTTTAGCCTCCTGAGTACCTGGGACTACAGGTGGCTGCCAAAATCCTCGGTAGTTTTCCTGTTTTTATTACAGATAGGGTCTCATTTTTGCTCAGCCTGCTCTGGAATTCCTGAACTCAGGCAATCCACCTCCTCAGCCCCCCAGAGTGCTAGGTTATAGTCCTGAGCTATCATGTCATGGGGGCAGAATCACTTTTAAAGTAGAAGAAAAAGCTCTTTTTTATTGTTTTTATTGTTTTTGAGATTAGCTGCCTTAATTTAACTTGACTGCAGTATTTTTAAGTTGGGAACATTTTGATTTGACATTTTTAAGAGGACATAGTTCTATACATATTACGGGAGAGTCTTACTCTTAACTAAATGCCAGCAAGAAAGTTTAAACCAAAAGGTAGTCATGAAACAATGGTAATGAGATGTGATGATGGTTTAGCAGGAGAGAAAAAGCCCTACAGGGAACAGTTCCAGAGCAGTAAATTATAAAACATTACTAAATAGGTTTCATTAGTCCAATGCGGACTGTGTTTAATAGACATTAGGAATTAATCCGGAAAACTTTGGGAAATGTATGTAAGACAACTTGATATTAAACTCATAAAAGTTATTAAAGTATCTGCTTTAAGAATTAGAAAACATTGTGAGGTCAGGTACTGTGGCTCACTTCTGTAATCCTAGCACCCTGGGAGGCTGAGGTGGGTGGATTGCCCTGAGTTCACAGATCCGATCAGCCTGATCTAGGAAGAGCAAGACCCCATCTCTAAGAATCGCCGGGCATTGTGGCAGGCCCTTGTAGTCCCAGCTACTTGGGTGGCTGAGGCAAGAGAATTACTTGAGCCCAGTAGTTTGAGGTTGCTCTGAGCTATGACACCACAACACTCTACCAAGGGTGACAAAGTAAGACTCTGACTCAAATTAAAAAAAAAAAAAATGTGAATGAGGGTCCAAAACAGCACCCATTTTGCTAATATGTGCTTATAGAGAAGCTATTTGTTAAATGCTGAGAATTTAATACCTTTGAGTTACTCTTCTTATCTGAGATATTTTTAACAGAATACAATAGACCTGAAATGTTTTTTTTTAAAAAGTTGACTCTGTATTGAAGACAAAAGCAAAAGAGGGCATCCATTGTGACTATTTATTTTCATGTTGTTGGATTACAAGGTCTACAAAACCAGAGTGCCAGATGCTAAATTTTATCAACATAATGCATCTTTAATTAAATATTATATTTGCAATACAATTAATAATGTGCTCTGTTTCCATAACTGTATTAAGAAATTACCATAATTTTTATATAATAGGCTAATAAAAAGGCAGTGTGTTTTGAAACAGTCTTTCCTAAAGTGGTTATGTGCTTTGTATCCATTGAATTTTGAATGTAGATTAAGGGACTATGGACCAGAATTATCTGATGCCATATACCCAGACCTTTAACTGACTAAGGAATCTTGTAGGATTTAGCATTATTTTGCTTTCTTTAAATAGGTTACTTGTTTTTTAGTGAGCTCATTCTTTATGAAGTTTTGAGAATAATTGACCTACTTACACTGTGCTGCCCTGTCCTCTGCCTCTTTGTAAAACCCCCCAAGGAATACAAAAAATGATAATCCCAAGTGTATGGTGCATTGGTCTATGATGGCTCTGAATGAATGAGGGTCGTGCATCTGGTTCCGTGTTCACCATTGGTGCTGTTGTAATTTTCACAATGTGTTAACATAATAATTAAATTCCCCTAGGAAAGAATTTTAAATTAAAGTCTACATGGAAAACACTTTGATATTGAGAAATAGTATTATCTTTTCGTGTAAGATCATGTGTGGATGTGGAAATAGCATATATACTCTGACAATAGAGTTTTAGTAAAATAACATTCTGCAAGCTGCCTTTTTCAAGACTTTGAAATGTCACCCTCAGCTATACAGAAGTGATTTGCATGGGAGGTGTGTGTGTCCTTACTCTTAATGAGACAGCAGTCCTCTGTCTTCAGAAAGTAATTGCTCTTCCCACAGTGTATTTTTTAAACACTGAATCTCCCTCCCCTGCCCTTCTTTCGCCTTGATATTTGTCCCTTAATTCTATTATATTAGTTGTCAACTAAAATTAAAGGCAGATATTACCCTTCACAATCTGTCCCGGTCTAATTCTGTAGTCTTAAGTACCTGCCTATATATGATGTGGTGTAGCATATAGAACAACTTTGGAGCCACAAAGTCTAGGTTCAGATTCCAGCGTTAGCTTGTTCTCCAACCTTGGGCAAGTTACTCAAGCTCACAGACCTCAGATCCCTGATCTATAAAATAAAAAAAGAAAAAAAAAAAGGTTCTTCCTCAGTTATGAGTAAAACATTTAGATAAAGACTGGCACATTATATATATTAGTTATTATTAAATCTCCACCACACTTGGTTATTCTCTGTATATACACTAGCCTTTTATCTATGACTCTGTTCACATTATTTGCCAGAAACAGAATCTGTCGTCCTTCCTCTCTGAGGTAGGCACATGTGTGCCCACAAATACTCAGCTTTCTCTGGGTTCTGATTTTACCCATCCCACAAGATATGGCTCAGAGACCCACTGTTCGACTGCCAGATTGGGCATGGTCCTTCCAGAACCTTAGTACGCTTCTCTGTGTTATTTAATAGTCTCAACCGCATGTTATAGGCATTTAAAAGTATATTTTGCCTCTTTTCCTGATATGTGAATTCTTTGAGTCCAGTGGTTTCCTGTGACAAATGTCTCCCTACTTGAAAGTACACAGAGGCTTGTGATGAGCTGCTGGGCTCCTTCAAGTGCCATGGAGAAAGCTCAGAGGTTTGGGTTTTTTTGTTTGTTTTGTTGTTTTGGTTTTTTTGTTTTGCATGTTGGGTACCAGCTCAGCCACTGTAAGTTACAAAGCAGACTCCAGAGTCACCTGAGTATAGGCCTTAGTTTCTGGATGGCATTCCCAGAACCATCTGGGGCCAGAAGGAAACAGGCTGCCTTGAAGGGAAGGATGCAGATCTGGCAGGATTCACCACCTGCTGATTAAAAAGCCCTTGAACTTTTAATAAATCTAAGAAGTAACCAGGCAACTGTCACCATCAGCTTAGTGTGAGACTAGGCTGGCTTAAGGTGTGACCTGATGCTTGTGGCCACAAAGGAATGCCCATGTCAATCCTCCCAGTGAAGGAGGAGAGTGAGAAGCTTTGCCTAGTAATCCAGGGAATTCTCTTGTGTCTTACCCAAGCTCACCAAGGTGATACCACCAGGAGTCTGCAGGAGTCACAGCTTAACTGGCCTTGGGGCACCCCCAGTGCTGATACGGCTGCAGTGTGACCAAAGAGTTAGACTACAACACTCAATTCATTTTGAGTATCTGAAAAGCCTTCTTTAAAAAAAAAAAAAAAAAAAAGGGTTCAAGTAAGCCCAGAGTAAGAAGATTAAAATAAATACCTAACTTTTCAACACCCAGATCTCAGTGCACATCCACAACCATCAAGAACATCCATGACCCCACTAAATGAACTGAATACGGTATCAGTGACCAATCGTGGCGTGCTAGATATAGGTGACCTTTCAGACAGAGATGCACAATAGCTGTCCTGAAGAAGTTCCATGACATTCAAAGCAATATGAGAAGGAATTCAGAAGCCTTTCCAAGAAATATAACAAAGACAGTGAAATAATAATAATTGAAACAAGGAGAAATCCTAGAGCTTAAGAGTTCAACTGAAAGACTGAGAAATGAATGAATCAGGGTCTCTCACCAGCAGAACTGACCAAACAGAAGAAAAAGTGTGCTGGATGACAGGCTCTGTAAAAATGGACAGTCCAAAGAGAAGAAAGTAATAAATAATAAATGAGAAAGAAGCTTGCCTGCCAGACCTAGACAATAGCCTCCCAAGACCAAATCTAAGAGTTATTAGCCTTAAAGGGGAGGGAGAGAGAGAGATTGGAATAGAAAATATATTCACAGCAAGAAGAGAGAACTTTCCAAACCTAGAGATACAGGTCCTAGAAGGTCCTAGAACACCAAGCAGATTTAACTCAGACAAGGCTATCTGAAGGAAAACACAGGTTCCCAAAGGTCATAGATAAAGAAAAAGCCTTTGGAGAGGCGAGGAACAAGAAACAAATAACATATAAATTAACTCCAGTAGGTTTGGCAACAGATTTCTCATTGGAAACCTTAAGGCCAGGAGAGAGTGGCATGACACGTTCAAAGTGCTAAGGAAACAACCCTGAGCCCCATCATATCCCGCAAAAATGTCCCTCAACGTGAAGGAAAAATACTCTCTCAGACAAACAAAAGCTAAGGGATTTCACCAAAACCAGACCTGTCCTACCAGAAACACTAGAAGGAGTTACTGAACCTGAAAGAAGAGGATATTTATGAACTATAAGAAATCTTTTGAAGGTACACAACTTACTGGTAACAGTAAGGACCGAAATACAGAATAATTGATTGCTATAATTACAACAGATAAATCGTGGCTATTTTGAAAGGGAAAACTAAATGACAAATTGAAAAGACACCCCACCCCGGGGGAGAAAGTACTTCAAATTACCCACCTGACACAGAGTTAATATAACAAGAATGTGAAGAGCTCTAACAACTCAATGGGAAAAAATTTGAATAATCTGATTAACAAACAGGCAGAGAATCTGAATAGACATTTCTCAAAAGAAAACATACAGGTGGCTGACAGGTATAGAAAAAATGCTCAGTATCAGTAATCATCAGAGAAATACAAGCCAAAACTACAATTAAATATCATCCCACGGCAGTTAAAATAGCTTTTATCAAAAAGACAGGCGATAACACCTGTTGGCGAGGATGTGGAGAAAGGGGACCCCCGTATCTGTTGGTTGGAGTGTAAATTAGTGCATAAGGAGAACGGTATGGAAGTTTCTCAAAAAAACTAAAAATGGAGCTACCATAGGACTCAGCAATGCCACTGCTAGGTACATAACCCAGAGAGAGGAAATCAGTATATTAAGAAGGTATTCACACTCCCAGGTTGATTGCAGCACTGTTCACAATAGTCAGGATCTAGACCCAACCTAAGGAGCCACCAGTGGGTAAATGGATAAAGAAACTGGTGAATGGACACGTTGTAATGTTGTGTAGCCACAAAAGAATGAAATCCTGCCATTTGAAACAACATGGATGGATCCAGAGAACACTATGTTAAATAAGCCAGGCACAGAAAGATAAATCTCCTGTGTTGTCATACGCGGGAGCTAAATATTAAAATGATTGATGTCCTGGAGATAGAATGATGGTTCCCAGAGGCTGGGAAGGCTAGCAACGATGGAGAGGAATTAAGTGGGGGTAATTAATGGATGCAAAAATACAGTTAGCTAGAATGGACCGTTGAGTGTACAAGACGTTCCTCATTTCTGCACTAAGCCTGCCACTCCTGGGCTTTGGCAGAGCTCTGAAAATTAAAAGGAACCAAAATAGGAAATACATTTAAGCAATACGTAAGTTCCTCTTACTGAGTTTCCTCCCTCATGCAGCTCTCAAGTTTTGCAAAAGAATGACAAATTCCTTATTTACAAGAAAATGAAGGCAGATCTGTCATATGAGAGGCAATCATCATTGTGGATAATTAGATAAATGGAATAGTTACAAGCATATGGTTTTTAACACATGGATACTATCCTTGGATACTATCTTTATGAAAACTATGGAAGAAACTCTCAGTGCCTACATGACTTTTTTTTTCTTTTGTCATGTTTCTGTGGGTGAAAGACCAGTAGTTACATTCTGAAATTACAAACTCCAACGTTGGCTTGTCTTTAAAAAGATTATAGCTTGTAATGAAGTTCTTTTTTTTTTTTTTTTTTTTTTGAGACAGAGCCTCAAGCTATCCCCCTGGGTAGAGTGCCATGGCATCACAACTCACAGCAACCTCCAACTCCTGGGCTCAAGCGAGTCTCCTGCCTCAGCCTCCCAAGTAGCTGGGACTACAGGCGCCCGCCACAACGCCTGGCCATTTTTTGGTTGCAGCCATCATTATTGTTTGGTGGGCCGGGCTGGGGATTCGAACCCGCCACCTTAGGTGTATGTGGCTGGTGCCTTAGCCGCTTGAGCCACAGGTGCCGAGCCTGTAATGAAGTTTTAACACGCCACGTCCCATAACAAAAGTTGTATTGCATTATTTCTTTATTACTGAATATTTGTGACACTCAAGTAGTTCAAAATTTAATACATCAAATCTATTTACTTGCCTTATTTTAAAAACAAATCATAGAACATGGTAGTTTCCACAAATTGTGTTTGTGGATATTTTATTATTGGATTTATTTAAAACTGTAGATTGGGGCGGCACCTGTGGCTCAGTGAGTAGGGTGCCGGCCCCATATACTGAGGGTGGTGGATTCAAACCCGGCCCTGGCCAAACTGCAACAAAAAAATAGCCAGGCATTGTGGCAAGCGCCTGCAGTCCCAGCTACTTGGGAGGCTGAGGCAAGAGAATTGCTTAAGCCCAAGAGCTGGACGTTGCTGTGAGCTGTGATGCCACAGCACTCTACTGTGGGCAATAAAATGAGACTCTGTCTCTAGAAAAAAGAAAAATAAAACTGTAGATTGATTTAAAAAGCGAATTTTGAAATCAAGGCATGACACATATAGCTCCATTGGAAAGATGGGTTTTTCGTTGTCTTAGCATTTTTGCCTCCGTTTCTGTTTTGCTTTCTGTTACTGCAGTTGTTTCGTTTGCAGGCATTGTTGTGTGTGGTTTTTGTTTCTGGGGCACAGTGCAGCACCCTTACATAGTTTGAAATACCCTTCCTTGTTCTTTGGTGCTGAATGACGGTTCATTTATTGCAGGGTGGTAATTGCACTATCAGGCACCCAAGTAAGCCAGGTAAAAACGTGAAGCGGATGAAAAGCATGATTTGCTTCATAATAATATTGTAGGTTGTGTTTCCTTTTATAGTTTTTCTTGTTTACATATAGAGCGTCTAGGAATAATCCGCACTTCTTTCAATATCTGTGAACACAGACATTCTTTAATTTTTCGAGATAGATACAGCATTGCAAAAAAGTATTTCACTTTACTGTTTATTATAGGACAAACCACATTGCAAACAGGAAGACAAATGCTTACCTGACACCTGACCTCTGATTGGAGAAAATAGAGTGGTGAGGCATGTGGCCATCTTGAGGGCTCATCCACTCCCTGAATTTAACCCTGGCTTCATTGAAGAATGCAGGTCCAGTATTGCTGCATCTGGAATTGAGTTCCATTTAAATAGCCCTGATTGCTAAGGCCTTCAGTCTGGAGGCTCAGCACCACTGGAACTGATGGTCCTTCCTGACCCAAATCCCTACTTTCAGTTAAACTCCTCAGTCAAAGACTAATAAATGTGTGGAGAAAATATAGTGTAGTCTGAGGGGTTTTGTTGTTCTGTTTCCCCCTTCCCTCTCAGGCTTTTTATAGGAATCTCCATACCCAGATGATAACTTGGGGAATCAGAGGCGAGATTTTGTCTTTGACTTTTATCCGGAAGTAAAATTATTCAGGTCACATGGGTGCCCGTGTTGTCCTTTTTGCACAAAACTATTTAACTCCTCGGTTAAGACATGCATGGCCACTGCCCAAATGAAAGAAGCAAATCGCCCTGTTTGTTAAAGAATCCAGACTACTAAATGTGAATCATGTCAAGTGATTTGACTATCAGAATTTAGGCCGCTAATTTATCATAGTTTTACTCTGTTATTTTATTTCTCTATTTTCATTTGTAACACATCAGTGTAATACTTTTCTCAAAAAAAAATCGCTTTGAGCACATTCTCTCGGTGTCCATCAAATCATCCAGACCAGTGGATCTCATTTGCTCTATACATCTTCATGTTAGGAAATTGTGCAGTGTAAAAAGATGCTAGGAATAGATATGCTGGCACAGAATTTCTGGCAAATATAAGCTCTAGAGTTAATGCTCTAGGGCCCTTTTCCCCTTAAAACTCTCTGCCTACTCAGGGCCTCCTTATCACATCTCACATGGATTAATGCAGTAGTGTCTGGGCTGGTTCTTGTTAGGCCCTTCGTAAACATGTGGCTGCCAGATTAATACTTCCTCAACACAGCCCTGATCCTGTCCTTCCAAAATTGACTTCCCGACATTGTACTTGTTACTCAGACAGAAGGAATGTGATAATAATAATGGTAATCACAACGGTCATAAATGACTGCTCTTAGATGTTCCATCTCAAGTATCAATTGTCTTGAGACAACAAGACTTTTGGAATTCAATCTCAGAAGGCTTAGCTGTGAGTTATTTGGCATGAGTCTGAACTGCGTGTATCTTATGTGGCTGGTTGAAAAAAGATAATCTGATACACGTGAGAAGTGAGTAGGTGGGGAGTTGACATTTTGTTAGAAGTGCCTGCCTGGCATTTTGATACGCTGTTGCACCTACTCAAACCTCTGCTATCAGTAACAAACCACCTTGTGAAGACACCTTAGCGTCATTTAGGACAGTGGGGAAAATCTTACTACTTTGCATCTTGGTCTTGGTTTTGCAATTAAATATGTATGATAAACAGGAAAGCATTGCCTTGGAGCGCATGTTTCTGGTAAAGCAGATTGACTACTTGGTTACCACACTATAAACAACTTTTTAGAAGAATTTTTAAATGTATAATATTCTTTGATATAATGTTCAATGAGAAAGCAAGGTATAAAATAGCACAACGGCATTCACATTGAAACCCTAACATCCATACCCACCACTCGTGTGCACACATACACCTGCAGACAACAAAGACATGTGTACATAAATGCCTGGAGATAAAGAGTGGGGGGGGGGCAGATTCACAGAATTTAACAGTTGGGATCAGTGTAGTTTTGAACGATGAGCGTTTTCATTTTCTCCATTAATTTTGTTAGTACTTACAGTATTTTCTACAACGAACGTTGTTGTGACGAATAAACCATATCTTACAGGGCTCTCTCACTCACAGTGCAAAGAAGCAGTGAATAAGGGCAGTGCCTGTGGCTCGAAGGAGTAGGGCGCCAGCCCCATATACCGGAGGTGGTGGGTTCAAACCCGGCTCTGGCCAAAAACTGCAAATAAAAATAAAAATAAAATAAAATAAAAGAAGCAGTGGATAATGTAGCAAAATCACTAACAGACATGGGAATAAATATAAAGTTAAACCATTTTTAAACAAAAGTAGTAAAATATCTTCTTGAATAATTCTGGTTTCTACCATTTCATGAACAGTATCAATGGGAGATTGTACAGTTTATTTTTAAATTTTTTAAAAAATTTTCTTATTGTTGTTGTTTTGTATTTTTGCTTCTGGGGCATGAAGTGAAGACATCTAGAAATAGGATATGAATACCTCCATACATTAGACCTCTGATACCGAGGATCATTTGTTTCTATTTCTTTTTCTCTTCTTTTTCGATTGTATTTTTCCCTTTTTCTCACCTAATAATGAGGTAGCTGATGCTGCTGATCATATCCCAGTACTTCTATAATCCCCATTATCCTAGAATTCACAGGCTCTCTCTCTCTCTGTCTCTTTCTCTCTCTCGCCACACACAGATTAAATAATGAAAATTAGAGAAATGGAGAATAAATTCATACTTAATTATGTTCATTCATTCATTCATTTCTCAATGATGTTTTGATGCCTTGCTATGGCTTAATCTTTGTGCTGCCTTGTTCTAAGTGTTAAGAAGGGCTGGAGAAAGGAATGTTACAATAAAACATGGTCCCCACATTACAGGATTATGGTTTTGGATCAGGGTTTCTAAGCTTGAGAATGTGTAGAAATTACCTAGGTCATAACGTGTGTCTGATAGGATAGGATGTTGGAGACAAGTCAGGCGAGGTGGAATGTGTGATGCCACTGCTCTGCTGCCTGTGTGAAGTATCAAGAGGCATTTTTAGGCAGCACCATGAAGGGGAAGGAGCCGAGTCAGAGAGACAGGGTTGGACCTGAAGCCAGCCAATAGTTCAGAGTAGAGTGAAGGACCCTGGTTCTCCATCTCTTAAACCAGCACTCTTTGGCTGAGTAGAACTCATTTCTGTGTTAAAAAAATGAATGGGTTGCAGGGCAGCACTGTGTTCCAGACAGACTTTTGTCAGAGTTCTGGAAATCTGAGAAATGTCCCCTGGTTTTCTGCCTATTTCCCTGACTGTACTTGAATTCACTGATGCCGGTAACAATCACTTTTTACCCAGTAGCTGACAACATTTTGGTAATTAGAAGGTGGTCAGTTGCATACAGTCAATAACTGTGTGAATGACACCACTTTTCTAAAGAAATTTTAAAGTTATAAAGTTAGAGTCAGCTAAACACTGCATTTCTTCATCTTGGAATGGTTTGGGAAAATGTAATGTGTTCTCTGAAAGGAAAGGATATTTGGAGATATGATTGTTTTTCTCGGTAAATAAACCTACATGTTTTAAATATAAGTATACAGGCTCATTTTGTAAAAGAAGATAAAAGAAAAAGAAAAATGTCTTTCTTCCTACTATACAGAGTTACCACTCACAGTTGTGGCTTTGTTTTGTTTCTCTTAATCACATATTGGACTTAGATCACGCTGTAGGTACATGTTTCTATCCTGCTATATTCCTGCAACATTATATAGCGTAAGGGGATTAATCTTCCTTATGAAGATCAAGAGGTTTATAAAAACAAACTGTCAGAGTGATATAGGTCTTAGTTTATATGTCATTCCAAAGGACCACAGTATCAAAATTTAGCTAAGCCCAAAGGCATCCCTTAGATACCTTAAGCTACCTGGAATCTTTGAATTCTTTCAATCAAATCCCCTCATTTTATAAAGAGGAAATTGGGACCCAAAGAAAAATATAAATGAATTTGTTTGGACAAGATTTCCTGGCCTTGTTCTTTCAGTTTAAAATTGTGTCCCAAAGATTTATCTTTGCATTTGTTAATTTTTGCTCTTTTAAAAAGAAAGAGAGGGATAAAATAATTCATTTTGCCTTTAGATGGAAGTTCTGCTTGAGCAAGGAGTCCCAAATAACTGACCTCTGTCAGCCATTTGTACTCCCAGCTGATGGTGGGGGTGGTGCTGACACTTGACCTTGGCCTAGCCAGCATTCCCTCACTCTCCCAGAGAACTTGGTCACCTTGTACCATGGTCAAAAAATCATGATGATGCTCTTTCCCACAAGCCATCCTCAGATTTCCAGCTAACCATGCCTGCCTAAAAAAAACTAATTCTTTACTATCCCAGATTCTAGGACATTTACTGTACTGCGTGATCTAAAATATCAAATAGGCTTTATCACCGAAGCTTTCAGAAATATAAATGCACCAGATAGCAAGGAGTGTTTTGTGGGATGGTTCAGACGAGGATTCTTGTTGCTCCCATCATGACTGCTGTTTGTAAGGAGGCTCTTTGTATATGGCAAAACATGTTGCTGATTGTCCTTCAACTCTGAGGTTATGCCCAATCTTACTTTGTGAAATTGTCCCCCAGAAAATTAAAAAGGGAGGTTCTTCCAACGGCAGGCTCAATGACTGAGTGACAAAGACAGGCGGGAGAGAGATCTTTGCTTCCCATCACCCCTCCTTCATCTCCCCCCTTTCAGGACCCACCAGCTACCAGAAATGAATCTACCCCATGCGGTCACTGCAGGATTTATCTGGGCATTTGCTGAACCTGCTCGCAATTTATTTTTATTTCTTCCGATAGACGTGGATTTGGCACAGGAGAGTGAATTCTTTCTGGAACAGCAGATGTGCCTGGTACACTCGTTTGCTGTAACCATTTGTGCTGTGGTTTAAAAAAATTTTTTAAGAGTGTGGAATTGTTGAGGGGGGAGGGCTGTAAAACCAGAGCCATTTTAGCGATTATGCAAAGTTAGAATGTGAGTAATTTTGCTGCAGTTAGTCATTATGTGCTTTCATAGCTTGTTTTACAAGGATAAAGGGATGTGTACAGGTTTGGTGAATAGAGCGCTTATTCGTCCCTAATAGTCTCCCTTTATGAAAACATTTCTTACCCTTCCTCCTACTCGGTGGCAAAAGCGCTCTCGTCCTAGAAATTATACCCTTCTGTGATTTAGTACTTTTATCCATCTACACTAAGTGGACAGGCAGCCTCCATTTCTGAGAACAAATATGTTAGGAGAAAAACTTTTTTCCCCTGTACAATGCAGAATGTAGCTGATGTACATTCAAATCATAATAATACAGCGATCATTTCAAAGTGGGCATGTTTTCTGCAAAATGAAAGAAAAAACTGAGCCGACATCCAGTGACTTCGCTATGAGCTTAATGTGTTCTAAATATGGTGTCCTTTCAGCATTGTATTTGAGATGTTTGATCGCTCTTAGCAAATTTTGCTCATGGAATTCCCTGAGGGCTGGCAACACACCACCTATGCCTTTTTTACTTTCTTTTGGATCACCCAAATTCCCATTGAAATACGTGAACGAGGGTCTGTTTGTTTCCACTGAAGCAAATATAGTCACTTGCTCACCCTTGTGGCTTCCCTTGCTGAATTCCACTACTGTTTTGGAAACACCTATATGGAAAGAGAGCAACCCAACTTGTCCCCATTTGAGCCTTGTTGGTGATTTCTGTGCAGTAGTGTCTATGCACTGAAGTCCACTTTTGTTTTTGAAAACAAAACTGGGTTTGTTGCCTTGTTGTGGGCTGATTCGTGAGTCTGTTCATTCTGGTGTAATGGAGGAAGACTGGTCTTAGAGTCTGAAAAGCTGAGTTCTAATTCTGACCCTTTCCAGACCTTTCTGCTCTAGGCATATTTTTCCTGAGACCTGTTTCCTTGGGGAGAAGGTTGAAATTTATGACCTGCAAATTTTGTTCAGTTCTAATACCCCATGATTCTGTTAAGATATCATTTGTTTTAATTATGCATACATAAATTTACTTTTTTCTTCTCAAGAATTCCTTTGTGACAATTTCTGTCCAAGTAAGTCTTTTCAGACCCTTGTGTCAAAGGTGGTCACATTTTACTGTCTACCACCGACATGCCAATTTTAGCAATGAGAAATCCCTGAAGAACTTTGGGGGTTTCCTGAGAGAAGAAATCCCACCCATTTTGTTCATCTTTTGGCTTCTGAGTAGAAATAATAGACTGGAATGGTTGGTTCTAATATAGTAGTTGGTTATAACCAAAATTACTGAACCACATTCACCAACTTTCCTGTTAACCTACAGCTAAGAAACCCAGAGTGCACAGACTAACTCTGAATTTTTAAAATTACATTAAATTACAGAACCTTTTATGATACTTAATACTTCTTAGGTGAATGGTTAAGGGTTTGGCTTCACAAAGCTGATAGGAAAGTGGGAAGTGTGGGGCAGTTGTAATTTTATCCAACTACTGCCATCATTGCTTTATTGATGAGACTTCTTTCTCTTTGTCTCCCCTTCAACTTGTCAATAATATGTTATTGAAATACTTTCATTCAATGAACAACAAATTATGGAGAATCTGTTTGCTAGACCCTGAAAATAGAAAGTTGAAGTAGAAAGACAAAGTCTCAGCCCACATGGAGCTTGGAAAGGAAGAGAATATTACAGAAGTGATTGCAAAGCCATAGGCAAGTGTTATCCTAAGGGAAATACCATCTATTAAAGAGAAGCTAGTCGTGGGCACCTTACCTCTTCTTGGAAGGTCGGGACTACCTTCCTAGAAGTGTCATGTCATTTGAATTCTTGAAAGATGAATAGTTAGGACTTGGGAGGTGGAAGCAAAACCCAATTATAGCCCAAGAATATGGGGAAAGGGGAGAGGGAGGGGAAGGGGAGAGGGGAGGATGGGTGGAGGGAGGGTGATTGGTGGGTCCACACTTATGGTCCATCTTACAAGGGTACGTGCAAATCTTTCTAAATGTAGAATATAAATGTCTTAACACAATAACTAAGAAATTGCCGTGAAGGCTATGTTAACCAGTTTGATGAAAATATTTCAAATTGTATATAAAACCAGCACACAGTACCCCATGACTGTATTAATGTACACAGCTATGACTTAATAAAAAAAAAGAAAGAAATAAAGTGTAAGTCAGGGTAACCACAGGCTAGCTGGAGCATCGAATCTCAGAAAGAAGGAAGTAAGAGAGGATAGAGGATAGGACCAGTACTATCAGGAAATGTGTGTACTTTATTATAAAAGCAATGAGAACATTTGGGAGATTATAATAAAAGAAGGCATTGATCAGATTTGTGTTTTAAGTATCTGATAACAGCACAGAGTATGTGCCCGGGAACAATAAGTGATCAGTTTTTAAAAAAAAAAAATACACATACAGCTGCATTTGTGTTTATTTATTTATTTGTTGCAATTGACTATGTTGCTAATGGCAGCGGACTGCACTAAACATCCAGGAAGTTAACAGTGAGAACAGGAAACACTGAAAGTAATTAGTAGACCAACTCAACAACCTTTACGATACCAAGAGAATAAAAAAATAGCATGACCATATTTATAACATTCAATCCCATTGCAGAGCCTACCAACCTTAAAAAAATACTTGGTTTCCGTAATGTTTGTCAAAATACATATATGCTCTTATTTTACTTTGCTTTCTGGACTGTTACTTTGAATTCATGTTTCCTTGCCTTCCAGTTGTGTAATATTCCATTACATCAACGCTCCATGATTTGTGCAACCATCCTCTATTTTTCTCTTTAATGTAAACAAGTTATGGGCATTTTAATAACTCTTCAGTGTAGTTTTGCCCATCAGTAGAATTATACCAACTTCCGGAATCCTGTTCTCACTGGGATTAGGTTTGATTAGTTTTTGCCTAATTGGTTCAACTCCGTATTTTTTACTGAACTCATAGCCTGAGTGGAGAAAAGTGCCTGGGCCCTTGAGGGGGTGATACAGTGAATGAGGTGGCTCGCTGTAGACATAGGCTCTTCCCTCACTAGAGGATAGAACACACGCAGGTTGTGGCCTTTTGTCCAGCACCAGACTAAGTGTCCTGCGTGAGTATTAATATACCAACATGCATGCTAGGCCCTGAGTGTGCTCTGTGGGTAGTTATATAAACAGGAGCCTTGGAGACCTCGCAAGTTCAAAACTGATGACATTTCATCTCATTTGAAAGTCATTTGGGGGAGGAGGGCCCAAATACTCCTTAAAATACTGGCACACTTGTTTTTAACATGATGACCTGCTAATTTTATGGACATGTGCGTGCAAGACCTCGCTTCATCATTGCCCCCTCGGTTTAATAGTCAGGGAATAGAACATGATTTGTAAGGGAGCACCCAGGTGCTCCCATTGACTTGATTTTATTTTTGAGAAAACAACTTTACATATTGGTGTTGGTGTTTTTTAGCAGCCCAGGGAGCTGCCTGTCTTCACACTTCCTTACACCTGATCATAAGTGTTGTGAGAATTAATTAAATGGAAAAGCTTCTAGGACAAAAACTGTTCTGGAGTGCCTCACCAGACCATACTGTTTCTGCTATTTCTGCCTCTGATGCTATTAAGAATAGCCCGTCGCTAGCTAGCGGTAGTATGTGTTTGCAGAGCACAGCACTGTGAAATGAACAAGTGCTGATAGATTTCACAGAAGTAAGATATTTATGTCTGCCTCTCTCTGAGGAAAACTCCATGGGCAACTCAAGACTGGGTGCGAGTGTGGTTTGTATGTCCATCCAAAGGACGACAGGTGTCAGCCGTGTCTCTGCATCAGCAACGTCGTTTGGAACTCAGTGGTACCAATTCCAGTCACGTGATTTTGATTTTAAGGATAATATTTGTGATCATTTTGATTCTTCACCGGATGTCAGCTACCAAGTTTGCTTTTTTCTTTAATGTTGAAAATACAGAAAAAATATGAAGATGGAAACAAAATTTACCTCAGTTGCCATCACTCCATACAAAATTTTAACCTTTTAGAATATTTCAAACCATTTTTAATTTTCTGGTATATTCTTTTCTTTCTTTCTATGTGTATACATATGTGTATTGAAATAGCACAATTATTTGGGATGTTTTGTTTTTAAAAGAATGCATATATTTATTATGTTAAGCATGAATATATTCATTCATTTATATGTTCATATATAAATATATATATAACATATTCATATATAACATAAAATATATATAACATATATGTTATATATAAATATAACATATATATAACATGTAAGAAATATATAGAGATATATGTATTTTATATAATATTTATTTCTTTCTTTAAAAAAAGTAATGTGTGCGTGTGGTAGAAATTTAGGACAATAGGAAGTGTATGCAGAACACCCCCCAGTCACCGCCGTTATCACTTTGGGAATTAATCCTTCCAGCTATTGTGTGTATGTGGGTCATAGACAGAAGCATGTATTGATTGGCAGATAGGAAACAATGTTTCCTAACCTGACTTTAAAGCATCTAAAGTTATTGATTCATTTTTATCGATATTTATTTTACGGTGGTAAAATAGAAACAACAGAAAATTTACCATCTTAACCCTTTTTATAAAGGAGAGTTCAGTGGCATCAAGTACATTTACGTTGCTGGGCCGACATCACCAGCATCTATCTCCAGAACTTAACCTTCCCAAACTGAAATGCCAAAGCCATGAAGCAGTAACTCTAAATCCTTCCTCCCTCCAGCCCCTGGCAATTACCACTTCACGTTCTGCCTGTATGCATTTGACTGGTCCGAGGGCCTCATATAACGGAAATCAGATGGTGTTTGCCCTTTGGTAACTGTCTTGGCTCATTTAGGAGGATGTCATCGAAGAGCATCTGTGTGGTAGCACGTGTCAAGTTTTCCTTCTTTTAAAAACCTGAATAGTATTCAACTGTCTGTATGAAATGCATCACATTTCTTTATTCATTTATCCATCTGTGAACGCTTGGGTTGCTCCCTCCTTTGGGCTACTGGGACTAATGCTGCTGTTAACAGAAGGACATGAGTATAGAAATATCTGTACCCTTGCAAACTCGAGGGTACACACATTGGCATTCCTGCTTTTAGTTCTTTCAGACGTGTACTCAGAAGCAGAATTCCTGGATTATTCACGCACCTTAAAGTGTTTTCATTTCCTAGATTTTAGTGACCACATAGTGTTCGATTATATGAATATACTATAATTTATTTAAATAATCCCCAAGTATTGACTATTTAAATTTCTCATAGCCTTTCACTTTATAAAAGTACTTCGCCATGAATAAATATTTCTTGAAACTAAACATTTCTGTCATCTCTGGCCCTTTCTTTAGACTAAATTTTCAAGAGACAAAATCGTTGGTATAAAAGGTACAGACTTGGTTAGGGCTTTTGTTATGTGTCACCAGATTACACCATGGACGGATTGCCCATGAGGATTTCATAGAAACAAATATTAATTTCATTCCTAAATTTAATTAAGATCATTGCCTTTAAAGATAGAGTAATCATGTCCTATCCCTGAGAGTCCCCAACTCCAGATCAGATTCCCTATGTAGCTTTAACCATAGAACCAAAAAGTGATTCTGAACAATCAACTGCCAGATTCACTTTTTTGAGCAGTTTTGTCGATCATAATTTGCATTTTAAAAACCCTAAATAGATCCTGCTGTGTAGCCAGATTTGAGAAGGATTTCTCTCAATGGACAGTATTCTGTCCATTAATCTGTTGTGTTTTCCAGTTCATGGGGTCATCTGTCAAGTGGACAGTATGGGTGGCTCAGTTAGATGAGGGATGGAGCTGTGGGTACTGAACCCTAAATCACAAACAATAATTAGCAAGAAGGTGCAAGGGAGCAAAGTTAAGCTATTCCTCGGTTTGGGGCCAGGAGAACGCGATAAAGGAATTTTTGTACTAAGTCAAAAACAAGTAGCAAATAAGGCATTATTTTATAACTGAAAATAGGTTAGCTGTGTTTGCATTTTTCTTCATCGTACACACAGAAACCAATTCTATTTATCTATCCAGCCATTATTTATTAAGTACCTGCCTGGGACAAATGCTTCCTAATGAGAACAACCTCTTCTTGGGCATGAAAGCTCTTGAGTATTTTAAACATTCAGAATACACTCTGGGACTCCCTGGGATTTTGAATGTCAGTACAGCTTCCTTTGTAGAGGAAGTTTTAGAAGCAGCCCTGTGCTTCAAGCCCTGCAGCTAACCTTTGTCTGGGTTCAATAAAAGTATATTTATTTGAAGAAATGGACTCCTTATTTAAAAAGCAGAACAAGAAAAATAACTAAGTAGTCTTCACTAGTTTATTGTTCAGATAAGAACGCGGTCTAGAGAAGTAATCTGACTTTTCCAATGGCGCTCAACTTTGAACAGTTTCAAAGCTATTTTTGGTTTTGTTCCCCCCCCCCCCGCATCTCCTGAGTTTCAGTGTACAACCCCTCAATTGCCCTGATCCCCCTCCATGGTGATGGTGAGATTTCCATTTGCCAATGCCCGTATCTTAGAAGTTGCAAAGTGTGCCTCACCCACCCAGATTGGTCTGCAGCAATTCTTTGCTTGGCGGCTTCCCAGCATTTACAAAAACAAACAAACAAAAAAGAGCAAGATCAAAGCTTTAAAGTCAGAAGAGGAACAGAGGAATACTGGATCCCTATTCCACAGGGCAGAACCCTCAGCAGCCTGCTGTAACCGCTGCCTTTTGGAGGAGTATGCACTCTTCAGTTTTACCCAGGTCACATCACTCTCTATTTTGCCAGGTACCAATACTGAGGATCATTTACTCCCAGTCTTCCCGGTTGTTTTTCTCCCAGCAGAGAAATATTTGTCTGTATCAAAATCTTGACCTTGTCTCTGTCTGGAAAGTAGGAAAACTACTGATAGATAGGGGAAGCCTCTGGTGTTTTTTTTTTTTTTTTTTTTAACATGTGACCCATTTTACTCTTCCCTGAGAGAGGGAGATGTTTTTTACTATCAAATCCCAAACTCTGGAGCTAGACTCTGTGGGTTTGAATCCTGGGTCTGCCTCCTAGTAGTTGTATACCCTTGGTACTTACCTCATCTCTCTGTGCTTACATATCTTCTTCTGGAAAATTGAGACAATACGTTTCTGTCGCAAAAATAGTTGTGAGGATTATACGTCAATATGTGCAACACAAATTGTTTGCACAAAGCAAATATTATACACATGTTTCCTTTGGTACACTTTTTGTTACCAATAGGCATTTTAGTTTGTGTTTCCTGGCATAGTTATACTCAAAGTGGAACTAATGAAAAACATGTCAGCAGGTCTTCTTAAATAATTTTGAACAGTTGTTATGAAAACATACCTGAAATTGAAATACTTAATAATCCTAATCTTTTGACGAGTCAACCATATTATGTCTATTTTGTCTATTCCTCGTCCATATGGAAATGTCATTTGATGGAGCTTCGATCGTATTGTACAAATGATTGCTTTCACTCTGTGTTTTTCATGCCTCATTTACATTTTCACTTAACGTCTTAAGCAGCTTTTGATGTCCTTGGCTAGAGTGAACATTTGGTGAAGGAGTTTTGAGTTTCAAGTTGCTGTTTAAATGAAGACCTTTACCTTTTGTCTACTTTTAGTTACCTTAGAAATTTTCTAAGTAGGAATTATTTTTGTTTTGTCATAGATATTTTGCCCAAAATATTGAATAGTTGAAAATGTTCTGACTATAGGGACTATTATTCCCCTTGTCTTACTGTGGCTTTAGTAACTGCCTGACACATGGCAGACTTTCAACAAATTATTATAGAGTAAATAATTTGGATTTAATTTCTGGGATTTGTGGTATTGCAATTACTTGGCAGTAAATTCAAGTATATTCTGTTTCAATACATGTTGCTAAAAACTATTTTTAAATGCATTCGTCTCTTCCCTTTCTTAGTTCATTTAAATTTTGTCCCTTAACTATTTCCAGAGGGGATTTGAATCAGCATCAAATAGAACTTACATAGGCAGTATGATCTTCAAAAGGAAAGTTAGAACCTCACCTTGCTTCTTGGAAAAATAATAGTTTCAGTGCATTCCAGAAGTAGATTTGTTAAACTATTTACAAAGGAAGGGGGGATAAAATTGTAATTAAGCATACATTAAATGTATCATAGTCAGTTTGAACCAAGAAAAAATTTGGAAAGTCAGTTTGGACCAAGAAAAAATTTAAAGTCTAACAAATTTAAATATTGTAACTTGGTTGGTTGTGCCCTCATATTAACCTGAAATAAAAGAAAAAAAAAAAAACATTTAAGGACATATTTTTCTAGACAACCATGTCAGTCATGAAGTCAGCGTAGATGGAATTGAATGAAAGAGGGAATAAAACTTTGCTTTGCTCCGATGACTCAAGATCAGCAGAAACCCAGAGTTCCTATTTTGAACACTCTACAAACCCAACTATAAACGGAGACAGTGACTGAGCAACTGGGCTAATGACAGGCATGCTTTCTGCTGCAGCTGTAAAGTCTGCCCTCAAAAGCAGATACTTCACAATTCACATACTTTGAAAACCAGTAACATTCATGAAGTAAACACAGAAGAATTAATGGCAGACTAAACTCCTTGGAGACAACTTGATCCATAAATTTCTCCTTCCCTCTTTCTTGTTTTTGTGGTGCGCACACACACACACACACACACAATCTAAGCGTTCCTAAAGCCTTTGAATTAAAGCATCAGTGCAGAATTTCAGGACCCATTGCTTTCTTCTAGGAAATATCTCACTCTGTGGGATGAGAAGGTTTCCTTCAACTTTATTACGAATTCTTTTGTGTGCATACTGGCATGTTTCTGAAAACTTTATATATCATAACTATGTGTTTGAAAATAGCATATTTAGATATATATATTTTTTTTCCTTTACAATTTTACATGCTTTATTGCTTTGAAAGTGGAAGGGGTAAAGAACAGGAATTATTTTAAAGCATATTTATTTATGTTCTTCATGGTTAAAGAACACTACGCCAACATTCTCCTGGCTCACATATTCAATTAAATGCATAGTGAATCTTTCCCACTTACTGAATTATTTGGTGCTTCCAAGCATTTATTTTTGGCATTTCATTTCATTTTTGTTTTTTGCAGTAATTTTTTGAAGTTTTATCATGATTTCACGTTTTTATTTTGAAAATCAAGCACATTTAAAAATTACTCCGCTGCAGCTGTAAAATTTGCCCCCCAAAACAGATACTTCAAAATTTACATAGTTTAGAAATAAAAGTACAGACATATAAATTTATAGATACAGATTTTGATCTGTTATTTATATAGAGATATCTACTGATATAATCATCTATACAGACAGGTATGGTCTGACATGGTCACGAACCCATCTAGAACCTCAGGGTTCTAGAAAAAGTGCTAAATACCACGTTGATGAATATTACTATTGTCACCTTCAAAGTGCTCCCCTTGAGAAGCTATGCACTGATCCCAATACCTAGTCCACCCTTTGGAGCAACTTGGAACTCTTTTTCTGGACTGACCATCAGAGCTGTCTTCTTACAAAGTCTGACAATTAAGTTCATGAACTTGCCACCATACGCTCACTTTGGCAGCACTGTACACACAACTTGGTAAAGTTTCATTACCTTCGTATATCAGTATCTCACAACTCAGTTCGTATTTACGTATGATGGTGTCTTGCTGAGTAATGTTCCTTATTGTTGTGTGTTTTGTGTATTATAGGACAATAGCTCCGATGGTCATTCCAGAAAAAGAATTCTAATTAATTGCTTTGAAGGGTGGTTTAGGTGCATTTTTTCTCAAGGGGAGGACTTCAAAGGTGACCATAGTGATACTCAGCAGTGAGGTCTGTAACTTTTTCTAGGACATGTTCATGAACTTAATTGTCAAGACACTTGTATGTTATGTTCTCACACTTGGATCTTGGTATCTCTTGTTCTTGTTATGTGGTATTTTTCCATTAGTTGTTTTCTATGCATCTTCATCATGGAAAGCTCTGTTAGGCTAATAGGGGAAGGGTCTGACCTGGGATGGTGTCCCTGGACCCCAGGAGTTTAGAGTCTGGTAGAGGAGCTGTGTATCATGACTGTGGAGTGGACGTCTACATTACCAGTCAGAATTAATGGTGGCTGTGAGACAAGAAAAGGCAAGGTGAACCTCTTGTATGTCTGATCTCTCACAGCGGCTCTCAGTTTCCCTTTTGCTAGAGTCAAACAGCATACAGCCCTTGTCTGACTTGCTACTCTAACAGATTTTAAGTATACAATGCATTGTTGTTGACTATAGGTATAATGTTGAACTAGAGACATATAGATCTTATTCATCTTTGTTGATTGAAACTCTGCACCCATTGATTAGTAACTCGCCATTTCATCTTTCCCCCAGGCCATGGCAACCACCAATTCCACTCTTTGAGTCTATAGATTTGACTATTTTAGACATTTCCTATGGTGGAATCATGTAGCACTTATCCTTCTGTGATCAGCTTACTTCACTTACATCCTCAAGGCTCATCCATGTTGTTGCACTTTGTAGAATTCCCTTCTTTTGAAGGCTTGAATAGCCCTCCAGTATTTTTTGTATGATATAGCAAGCATACTTTGTCTTTTCTTTTGTCAATAGACATGTAAGTTTTTATGTCTTGGCTATTGTGAATAGTGCTACAATGATCATAGGTGCTCTAATCTCTCTTTGAGATTTTGATATCAATTTTGGGGGGTCATGGGAGTTGAATACACAATAAATGAGATTACTAGATTCTATGGTGGTTCCATTTTTTTAATTTTTTGATGAGCCTTTACACTGTTTTCCATGGCAGCTGCACCATTTTGCATCCCCACCAACATCCAGACCCAAACTTGTCTTTCATGTTTTCTTGGTAGAGCTATCCTGAGAGCTGTAAGGTGATAGCTCATTGTAGTTTTGATTTGCATTTCCTTATGGTTAGTAAACTTGAACATTTTTCACATACCTGACCTTTGCATGTCTTCTTTGGGTAAATGTCTATTCGAGTTGTTAGGCCGTTTTTTAAACCAAATTCTTCTTTTTCTTTTCTTTTTACTATTGATATTGTAAACATTTTGGTTGTTTACTCCTTCGCAGATGTGTGATTAGCAAATATTTTCTCCCATTCTGCAGATTGTCTTTTTCACTTGGTTGATCATTTCCATTGCTGTGTGGAGCTTTTTAGTTTGATGTAGTCCCACTTGTTTATTTTTCTTTTATTTCTGTGTTCTTTTAGAAGTTTTAGTGTTAGGTCTTGTGTCTTTTACATCTTTACATCCATTTTTATTTGCTCATATAAGATTATAGTCTAATTTCACTGTTTTCTACATGGATATCCAGTTTTTCCAATACCATTTGTTGAAGAGACCATCCCTTTCCATTGCGTTTTCTTACCATCCTTGTCACAAGTCAACTGACTTTGTACACATGGATTTACTTTGGGCTCTGTATTGGTTCTGTTGGTCTGTATGTCTGTCCTTATGCCAGTATCATATTGTTTTGATTACTGTAGCTTTATAATATATTTTGATATCAGGCATTATAATGCCTTCATTCTTTCTCAAGATCAATTTTGCTTTTCATGATCTTTTGTGGTTTCTTATGAATTTTAGAATTGTTTTCTATTTCTGAAAAACATACCAATTAGGAATTTTGATAAGGATTCCAGTGAATCAACATGTATGGACATGTTAACAATATTAAGTCTTCTAATCCATGAGCAGACTTGTCTTTCCATTTGTTGGCATCTTAGTTTGTTTCATCAGTGTTTCATAGTTTTTAGTATACATCTCTTTCTTCCATAGATAACTTCGGTGTTTTATTCTTTCTGATGCTATTGTAAAAGGAATTGTTTTCTGAATTTTATTTTCAATTCATTTGTAGTATGTAGAAACAACTGATTTTTGTTTTAGTTTGTGAACTCTTTGAGGCAAGATTTTTCCTTATTTGTATTTTACAAATTGATGCATAAATAATAATTAGCACTTCTTAGTATTTGGTCACTGTGTATGTATGTTTTATTCATTGGCAGTAATCTTTGTCTTCTTTTTCTCCTGTTGTACTTTAGGGCTCTACTACTTCAACAGCCTCTCCTCCAGTTTCTACTCCAGTCACAGGACACAAGAGAATGGTCATTCCAAACCAGCCGCCTCTAACAGCAACCAAAAAGTCTACATTAAAACCACAGCCTGCACCCCAGGCTGGACCCATACCCGTGGCTCCAATTGGAACCCTCAAACCCCAGCCTCAGCCAGTGCCAGCTTCTTATACCACTGCATCCACCTCTTCGAGGCCTACCTTCAACGTGCAAGTGAAGTCAGCCCAGCCCAGCCCTCACTATATCGCTGCCCCTTCATCTGGACAAATGTATGGCCCGGGGCCCCAGGGCTATAACACTCAGCCAGCTCCTGTGTCTGGGCAGTGTCCTCCTTTTTCAACCAGGGGAGGCCCAGATTATGCATATATTCCACCACCAGGACTTCAGCCAGAGCCTGGGTATGGGTATGCTCCTAACCAAGGACGCCATTATGAAGCCTATTATGCAGCAGGACCTGGCTATGGGGGCAGAAATGATGCTGAGCCTACCTATGGTCAACAAGGTCATCCAAATACCTGGAAGCGGGAACCAGGGTACGCTCCTCCTGGAGCAGGGAACCAGAACCTTGCAGGAATGTATCCTGCCACTGGTCCCAAGAAGACCTATATCATGGATCCTGCTCCAGCCCCTTGTGCCCCACCGCTTCAGCCAAAGGTAAGAAACAAATTAGCATGGAGATATGGGGATAAAGAGGTTGCCTGTGTTAGTCTGCCTTCCCAGATAGCAAAGCCTAAGGCAAAGTGTTTATGCTGCTCTTTTTTCATTGGCTAATAAAATCCCAGGGAAACATGCATGAAACATGAAAGGAGAAAGATCCTATTTGCAAGTATGTTCCTAGTGTGACTTCTGTTTAGTACGAAGTGCTCGGATTTGAAGGATTACTCAGTCTTGAAGGTTCATCTTCCAATAGGCCATATAAGCCATACCATTTCAGGAGAATCAGTTCCAAGGGAGACAGGGAAAATCATTTACCTGCTAACTCTTGCCTCCTATCAGTCAAAGCCTCCCTCCAGACTTTGGAGAAAGAAACTTCCTCCAGACTTTGCGTTTGCTTGGACACTAAACAGGTCCATTACATCTCATACCTATAGGGTATGAGGGTCTGCAGGACAGGGCTGCATAGATAAGAGGTTGCAGGACAAACATGAAGGGATTGTCAGTCAGGCTGTGACCATGTGAAGGTGGTTAGAACTTCAGCAATGTTACCTAGTATCACACAATTCCTGGGCCAAAACAAGTGGCCAAGGATCCAAGGGGCAGGTTTGCTAAGCAGGGCTATGGTAATACAGATACTTGGCTAGTATCCTTTGAGAGAGGCTCCAGTATTATGAGGTTTGTTGGTTCACATTTCTCATCCTCCACGTTTAATTCTATTAAATGAGGTTTAAAAACTCTTGCCAGGCAGCGCCTATGGCTCAAAGGAGTAGGACACCGGCTCCATATGCTAGAGGTGGAGGGTTCAAACCCAATCCCCGGCCAAAAAAAAAAAAAAAAAAAACTTGCCAGTATAGTGGCTCACACCTGTAATCCTAGCACTCTGGGAGGCCTAGGTGGAAGAGATCGCTTGAGCTCAGCAGTTCAAGACCAGCCTGAGCAAAAGCTAAGACAAGTCATTGCTAAAAATAGAAAATATTGGGTAGGCACATTGTGGCCTCAGCTACTCAGTAGACTGAGGCAGGATGATCACTAGAGCCCAGCAGTTTGAGGTTGCTGTGAGCTAGGCTATTGTCATGGCACTCTAGCCTGAGCAATAGAGTGAGACTCTGTGTCACCAAAAAAACAAAATAAAAGTTCTATGAATGACAGAGTTTTTGTTGTTGTTGTTTGACTTAATTGTCAGGATGTGCGCCTGCACCTTTAGGTAAGCCTACTCCATTACTTTCTCTGAATTGGTAAAATGCAACACGAGGCAGACACACTCACTACAAGTTGGAATTTTCATTAGTCCTAGAACTAGCACAATGTCATTTCTTCTCATCATCATGAGAGAACTCAATGAATGGAAAAACCAAGCCAGCTCCAGCCTTTGGGTAGGGACACAACCCTCCTTTCCTTTTTATTAAAGCTATGAGAAATGAAAAATTTGAGATCCTTAGGTTAGCTAGAAGGTGAATGGTAATTTGGGGAGATGAATTCGGTAGAAGGTTGGACTATATTTTTTTAATCTTTTCCACAGTTCTGACAAGACTGTCAATTTTCAGAAAGATCTATTCATACATTCACCGTTGTAACCAAAAATTCCTGATAAGGTACTTATTAACCATTGTCCTCTCATAAAAATTTCTGCTCTATTAATGGTTATGTAAGTGAATCACAGATTCCTTAGAGGAACAGAGCTTGGTAACAAGCAGGACCTATGAAGAACTGAGGGAATCCGTTTTCCTGACCATGCCCATGACGTGAATGAGGGGCCAGCCATGATCATGTTCCAATATAAAGATCCAAGTTAAAATTCTAAACGATTTTAAACATTATGTTTTCTTTCTAAAGTCTCTTTATGAAAAGCAATGCTTTTAAAGTTTTTGTGTGTATTTATGTGTTTGATATTTAAATAAGGTTTGTCCAAAATAGTCAAGCTGGGCAAGCTTTCCCTTTGTTAACATCACAGTATGTTTGCATCATTTCCTGGCCCCCAAGACAACCAGTTCAAAGAAATTGAGATTATTCAAACATACCGCACTTTTATATAGCTACAACACATTTCCCCATGGAAGATTATAATAAAATAAAAGTTTAGATTGGGACAATTGCTGTCAGCATTTACATTCAAAATATGGATACATTCATGTTTTGCCCAAAGCAGCCTGACTGTAAGAATGGCTGAGTGATGTTCCTGAGGACGAGAGGTGATGGCCTCTGAGTTGTTAGCAGAGCCTGTCTCCCCACTTGAGCTACCAGACATGAGAGAAAACATTAGTATGTCTAGTCGGAGAGAGTCCTCTGGTGAGAAGTACTGAGCCAGTCAAGTGTTCTGTTTTCCCATTATGTCACTTGGCATTCTGGACGGTCCCTCTCAGCGCTTGGACCCAATCCATTGGTGGAGGAAAAAGAATCAGCACCCACTGCAACACCTGTACCTAAGATACTGGGTCCAGCCACATCACCAGGGTTTCATCTATTCTCACCAACCTGCTTGGGGAGATAGAATGGACGTTTATTAACCACACACCAGGAGCATGAAACTCGGTTTCTTATCTGAATAATGAAGCTATTCAAGATGACTTATTACATTACGTATTTTGAATATCAGTCGATTTCATGTCATTTTTTAAAAATTTGATATATTTGTTTTTTCAACAGTGTCATGTGTTTTCACATTATATTTGATTGTGCATTTTAAAAAGGAAAATCAAATCATGTACTTTCACTGTGATTATTAAGAAGAGTGGTTAGAGGTTGATATTTAGCCATCTGTGCTTTGGGAAGGGAGGAGGCTGGTGACTCTCCAGATAAATGCCGTGTGTGTTGAGGGGGCACGGGCTGATGAAGGGGTTGGCTCCCTCACCATGGCCTTTGAGCAGAATTCTGCTGTATTCCACTGCACCTGTGCACAGAGGGCCTCACTGTCCCCATGTGGACTGCGTGGCTTAGTGCGGGGACTACAGACTTGAGAAATGAGCTCCAAATTCTCATCCTAGTTTTTTTCTTAACATTCCTCCTTTGGTTTGAAGGAAACTTCTAGAGCTCTGTATGTCACTTTTCCAACCTCAGTAAAGTGGAATGTCATCTTCACTAATTAATTAACGATTGCAAAGGCCTTGGAAATTTCCAAAGGTGGAATAATTGCCAAATGAGGACTATTCAGCTTTTCCACTGGCTTTCATTTACTTCTCTCTCTCTTTTCACTGATGAAAAACTTACTTTCATGCCTTAAAACAATTATACTTCATTGCACTGAGGAGTTTGGAAGAGTTTGGCATGCAAGCCATTAAGAAAAATGTCTGAAAGGATGAAAGAAATAAATCCCTCCTATATTTGAGATGAGCTGCTTTAATTTTTCTATATCCTAGAACAGTGTAAAAGAGGAGAGAAAAAGTGAAGGAGAAAGAGAAAGGAAAGAAATAAAAGAGAAGGAAGAAATGAAGAAAGTCAAACAAAATCAAACCTGCGAAGTTAAAGGGATTGTGATTCTCTCTGTGTTCCTTTCATGTGCTAAGCAGTGAATCTGTCCACTGCTGTGGGCCATAATATGTCTCCAGTATCATGTGGGCTGGGGTTCTTGAGAAATTTTGTTATAGTAAGTCTTTATAAGGAAGAACCCTTCTCTTCTCACTGGTAATCCTCTTCACTGATGGATTGATGCGGTAGGATCTTTACTCTTTGCTGATTTATAAAAGCTGATACTGATGCAGGTTGCCGTGCTGTGCACTGAACTCTTGTCCTGTACCCTGTCTTTACATCCCTGTGAGATGGGATATGTATCTTCTCCGATATTCAGATAAGATGCCTCAGCTTGACAGAACCTGAGCAGGGCCTGGAGGCGAGACACGACTCCCAGGTATAAATTAGTGGCAAGGAAGCTTTAGCCTTATAATACCTCGTCCCTGTCAGCCGCAGTTCTATCAAAGGGACAAACAATGGCCTCACAATGTGTGATAGCACCGGTGCTATTCATCCCAGAAAAGCTGGGGAGTCCCATCCCACCTAGTGTGAAAGGTAGATAAAATTCTCCAGCCATCTATTATAAAATTGTCTTCAAAAATCCTTCAGGAAGATGAGAACTTAAAACATCCGCTAACCATCTCTCAGTAAACCTAACAGCAAGTTTTCTTCTCCAGAATTAGATCATTGTTCTTCACTTGAGTGTTGAGTTTGGGGGATGGGGACGCGTGACGGGTCAGAGAAGAGAGTTGAAGGGGGTGTCAGAGGGACTCCCAGACCTGTAATTTCTGTTAAGATTAAGAAAATATTTGAGAATGTTGATACAGTGGCATTTTGAACATTCTAGCATTACCACAACAGTTGAATTTAATTTTAGGAAGGAGAAGGAGATATATAGTAGGAGCACTGCAAGGCATTGCTGGCATTTTGGAGAGAATTATCTTTATGGTAATTGCTGTGCTAAATGTCTCTCACTTCTAGGATCAGAGAAACAAAAAAGAAGAGCTAGTTAGGGTGGGCAGTAGGACGGATGCCTCGGGTCAGTTGCTAATACCTGAATGTGTGTGAAAGTGGGAATGGACAAGATTGCAGACGAGGCCAGTAATCCCTTTTGAACAAAGATTTTTCAGTTTTCAAAGCACTTTGTGGATGGAGGTCACAAAATCCATGAGGATTAAGCCCCAAGTAGAGATGTTTATCTCTCTTTTACTGATGAAGGTTCAAAAGTTCAGTGATGAGAATTATTCATTCATATATCAAATTCACAGGAGAGCCACATCTCCAATTCAGGTCTTCTGAAGATGATCTCTATACTTTACCTGGAGCAAACCACCAAATCTTGGCATGCTGTGGCATCTAGAGGTGGAACTCCCCATAAGGACCATTGCACATGGCTCTGACATGACCACGATGCACAGGGATAGTAAGGGGCCTGAGGCAGGCATCCTGCAGTGTGGATGATATCAGCTTTTGGAGGGAAAGTACCTGTTACGTCCCTGCTTGACCCCCAGGCTTGCTTCCTTGCAGCCAAATTCCTCTTCCCTATCACCTGGCAGTTTGTCTGTTGGGTCTTTATACCTTCACAAACTCTCAAATCTATTATCCTCAATTCTCACCAGAATCATTGAAATGGCCTTTTCCATCATCCATCTCCACACTCACATATCCTACACACAGTACTGGATTAATCTCATATTGTGTAGCTCTGGCCTTATCATTGCCTTTTTCAAAAAGCTAACAAATCCTAGATGGTTAGGGAATGCATTGAAACCTCAGACTGGCTTTCCAATTTTATATCCCCCTTTGAGCTTCTGGCTCCAGCTTCTAAATTATATTTTTAGCTAATTTCCATCTCTGGTTTTGTTCATCAAGCTCCTTCCTAGAATGCCTTCCCAGCCTTCCTCCAAATAAGTAAAATATGTGCACATCCAAAATAATTAAAAATGTATTTTGTTAAAGCAGCCCAGAAAGGCCCAGTTAAAGCGTCCGTTTCTGTCATGAAACTTTCTCCTCTTCCTAAAATCCACTTATATATTATTTAATCCTCTTTGTGGACATTTCACACTCTTGCTACAGTAGAATCATTTTTTGCACCTGTGTTCCACCAATCTAACTTCTAGAGGATTGAGACGGTGTCCCCTGGAGCAGGGTACATGGGACTTAATACATTCTTGCCTAATGAATATGCTTGAAGAAGCTTTCCTTGTCTCCCAAAATTAAAAAAGTAAGTTCTGTTTTCAGCCTTAACAGATTGTTCAGCAAAACACTGAAACCAAAACCTATTCAACCAAATCAGCTTAGCTACCCCAGTACCAATCATCATCACATTAATGACTCATAGTTCAAAGCCGCTGGATAATTTTCAGTCTCACTATTGTTCTAATATTTTAAATGTTTTAGTACTTTATGAAGAGCACGTGTCTTTAATTTTGGTGAAGGTCATTTTAGCACGTCCATCTTTGATAGTTTATGCTTTTGGGGTTTTTAAAAGATATTTCTGCCACCTGTGGTCTCATAACTTTTGTTCTTTTCTTTTCTTTTATTATTATTTTTTAAATTTCAGAGACAAAGTCTGTTGCCTGGGCTAGAGTGCAGTGACACCATTATACTCACGGCAGCCTCTCAAGCTACTTGGCCTTAAGTGATCCTCTCACCTCATTCTCCCGTGTAGGCATGAGCCTCCATGCCCAGGCCCCACTTTATGCTTTTTTCAAAGAGATTTTACATTCTAAATTTAGGTTTATGATTCACTTCGAGTTAATTTTTGTATGTGGTGTGAGATGTGTCAAAGTTCGTTTTATTTTCTCCATTGAAATATTCCAGCTTTTTCTGTATAATTTGTTGAAGATGTTTTCTCCCATTGAATCACCTAGATGCATTTGCAAAAAAAGGCAGTTGACCACATATATTTGAGTCTATCTAGACTCTGTTCCATTAATGTATAAATCTCTGGTTGGGCCAACGCCTTAGTGTCTTCATCATTAACTTTTATGGTAGGTTTAGAAATCGGGCAGTGTTGAGTTTTCCATCTTTGTTCTCTTTCAAAATTGTTTTGACTCTTCCAAGGCCTTTCTATTTCTATATAAATTTTAACATGGAATTATAGGTTGTTAACTTCCACAAAATAGCCTGCTGTAATTTTGGTGGAATCTATAGATGATTTTGAAAAGAGCTGATACCTTAACACCTATTGAGTTTTCCAACACATGAATGTAATTCCCTTATTTGTGTATTTCACATTCTCTTGACAACGTTATCATAGCTTTGAACATATTTTGGTAAATTTATCCATGAGCATTTCATATTTTTGAATGCTATTGTAGATATTATTTTTAAATTTCAATTTGCAATCATTTTTTATCAGTATATACAAATGCAATTGGTTTTTGTACAATGACCTTCTATCCTGTGACCTTATTAAAATTAAGAATTCTCCTAACTTCTTTATAAGACCCCTGAGGCTCTTCTGCTTGGAGCATTTCATCAGCAGACAGATTGTTGATTCAGTTCTTTATTTCCTTCAACTTCCTCAGTTTAAAAGATTTTCTTCCTGATTAATGAAGAAACAGTATGCTTCAAATTTGAAGGATGTAAATTGGGGGAAAAAGAGGCTTTACTCTTCACTCTCCTAGACTAATCCATTAAAACTTTTCAATATAAAAACAAACTTCAGAATCATTAAATCATAATTCCTTACATTTACAGAGATGAAAACTGGCAATTAATGATAGTTATAGTCACCTAGTAAGTGGCACAGTACTTGAGCAGTAAATGGACTCTTTTTTATATGCCACAGTTTTTCTCCTAAGAACTCTTAAGAACAGTCAAGGCAGGTGAGGTCAGAAGTAAATGACCTTTAAAAGGTGTCATAATAACTACTGCCAAAATGCTCTGAGCCCCTGTCGGTAGGACTCTTTATCATATCCGTAAGGCTGCGAATGGCTCCCAGTCTAGTGTACCTGCTCCATCGGCTCACGGCTTCTCCAGACTAGCTCCTGGGCTGTGCCCACCCAGTCCGTAACCTCTCCCTCCTGACATACAAGTTATTGGAATGATGTACCAGTACACCAAGAAATGCCTATGAATATTATCTATTCATTTTACTTATCTAATTTTTTTCATAGATTTAGTTGTTTAATGATGTCCCAGGTCTCTGATCTTTTTATAAAGTTCAATAAATCATTTTAACAGATGGCTGATTCTGGCCATATGTAATGCTTTGTGTTTAGAGTGAGCGACTGCAATGTACTGGTGTTTCTTTGTTTTGCTTTATTTAATTTCCATAACAACACAACAACCTGACTTCTGGATTCCTTAGGGGAATCTCGTTTCCTTCTTGACCAGCTGCAAACCCTCAGAGGGTTGCATGTCAGAAGAAAGACCATAGTTATTCTCTTCACCAGCGAATAAAAACAGTTGACCGTTATTGATGTCTTGATAGCATTAGTGGTGAATATTAAAACTTGGAAATATTTTACACAGAGAATATTAGAAAGTGTCTTATAGTGAAAGTGAAATATTTTTAATTAGTGTAGCACCCTACGTGCCATTGTTCCAGAAACAATGGCTTACTTGTTATTTGATTTTCTGGAATACAGAAAACCCAACTTTTAGAAATACTCTGAGCAAGTAATACAGTGATTGCTCTATTTCATCCTCGGAATTCAGGGAATGTTTTTCAACAAATACAACTTGATTTCTTTCAGAAGGTTGCTTACTTAGTGTTACATTTTTAAAATATGTGATGGTAACATTTCACATTTTTACAATCCCCTATAAAATTTACCCAACACTTTTATATGGGGAAATATCTGTAACATGTTTGGAGGCAGCTTTTCTCATACCCACCATTACCACATGCTGGAGAGAGGATGAGAATTTCAGTCTTCGGGCTACTGTCCAACGTGCTTTACCCTCTTGGACACTTGCCTCCTTTCAAACCTACCTGTGTTTATATGTGTTACCTCATGGTGCCGTTGTCCAAACATGACATGGGCCCAGAAGTTTAGCAAATAAACTCTATTTTGGGGACACAACATATATTTCACATTATTTTAAACCCAAGATTCAATATACATTGCTACCGTATATGTATACTGTATGTTGTTATCAAGAGGAAAATTATTGAAATTATGTATACCTTAAACCTATATGCAGGTTAATAGGCCCTCTTGTGTATTTATATCTAGATATTATTGAAGAAAAGGAAAGATACAGTATTGTTGTGCTACTTTTATTCCTTGTTAGCTATTATTTTTTATGATTAGTACATGCAATCTTGAATGTTAAGATAGATGGTAGCTATGGTTTTCACCAGAGGAAACTCCATTTTTAATCCTGCTACCTATCCCACCAAAAAGACACAATATTAAAGTAGGTTACCTGGGAGACAACTGATGCTGGTGGGCTCTTCAGGAGTAGAAAAATAAGAACTGGAAAGGGGTTGAGAAGGGCCGTCTGGGGACTGTGAAGCAGGACCCAGCATGTCACAGCCCTGGCCCAAATGTCACTTGCCATCTAGTTTTGTAAATAATGTTTGGGTCAAATACAGCTATTCTTACTTGTTTACCTATCATCCGTGCCTGCTTTCACACTACAACAGCAGAGCTGAAAAGGGTTAATAGAGACTGTGCAGCCGGCACAGTTCAAAACGGGACTTGCACCTTGAACCTTGAGCTGGACATTTTTGCAATAGTCAGTAGAAATTTTCAGGGAAGGAAGAATTAAGTATCAAAATCAAAATTATGTTTTGTTTTCTGTATGCGCAGCATAGTCCCTTGCCTATCTCAGGTACTTGTGAAGAAATGAATGAATCAATCCATCAATAAATCGGTGAAATGACATTTACTAAATAGACCAGGGTCCATGTTACAGTGTCTGTGAACAAGAGTTGTTTATGTGGGTTTTTAATAGCTAAGTCTTTATAGATGCTCTATTTTTTATTCCACCTATGTTCTTGGTCTTTTTTCCCCGTCAGATCCTGATTTATATTATGAATGGATTAATCTTCAGTTGGATGCCATCTGTTTTAACCACTGAGACTAATTTTCCAGCCAACATCATGGTAGTTGTTCTCTCCTTAGCTGTGGTCAGTTGGAGATGCTTTTGTCTCTGTCCAGTAGAGCATGATGCTATGTGTAATCTTCTGAAGCTGGTTCATCACTGATGGAAAAACCACCCCTGAATCTTAGCCCCACCCTTGCTTGCTCCTCCCACACACCCCTGTTCTCCTAGTCATGGTGATTCTGCTCTTCCAGGAGGTAGGACTACAACTCGACATCATCCTAGACTCTTCTCTTTCTCTCATGCAGTAAGTGATGCAAGAGATTTAAGCAGGGTCCTGATCTGTGGACCACAGTAACGAGGTTGTCTTTCATTCTACGTTAAATGGAAATCCCACTGGAGTGTGTTTAGCAAAGGAGTGACAGCCCCTGATTTTGTCTTAAGACGATACCAGCAGCTAAGAAGGATTGGAGTGGATATTGGGAGATTGGGTATACTCCAGTGTTTCTGTGGTTTCCCTTAAAACTATTGAACAAACGGTCTTATGAACTTTCCTAATGTTTAAACAGAAGAGCTTTTATATGAAGAACTGTAGGCCAGGCATGGTGGCTCACACCTATAATTTTACCACTCTGAGAGGCCGAGGTGGGTGGATTGCTTGAGAAAGAGCAAAATCCTATCTCTGCTAAAAATAGGGAAAAATAAATTTAAAAACCAACCTAGCCAGGCGTAGCGCCTCACCTGTAGTCTCAGCTAATTGGAAAGCTGAAGAAAGAGGAGTGCTCAAGCCCAACAGTTGGAGGTTGCTGTGACACTGTGGCACTCTACCCAGGGCGAGAGGGTGAGACTCTGTCTCAAAAGAAAATAAAATGTAAAAGTATGTGTGACTTAAATGCTGTGGCGTTTACATGTCTTAAGTCTTATAGCTGCACACTTCCTCACACTCTCAGCATTTAGCACTGGGGTAGTGGAGAGGTATGGTTGTTGAATGAGAAGGGAAATTACAAAATATACAGTACTTAACTCCCTCACCAGGGCTGTGAAATGTTTTCCCGAGACCAACAGTAATGGAATTAAGAATAGTTCAAGAGTTGCATATGTTGTAAGAATTTTTAAGTTTTAATTGCTTTCCCAAAGAAGATAGGGTGTAATACCAATTGCACTTGAGCAGTTAAAAATCAAATGCTCTAAAGTGAGAAACTAGGGGCACTGGCATATGCCTGTAGTTCCAGCTACTTAGGACCCTGAGGCAATATAATATAGGATTTCTTGAACCCAGAAGTTCAAGGCCATACAGGGCTATGATCTTGCCTTCACGTAGTCTCTGCATTCCAGCCTGGCAACATAGTGAGACTTTATCTCTTAAAAAAGTAAATAAATAATTAAGTAAAAACAAAGCCAGAAATGGTGTGGGCCCAGGGGAGAGATGAAGGTTTTACCTGCTCTATTCTGTGTCAGGAGCAGTAGGTTAACTGGGCATTCTTCCAAGCATCCAGGGATCCTGCTGGGCTTCCCATCTAGTCCCGGCCCTGATGGCGATACAGCCGCTAAAAGGCGGATGATGGCATCTGTTCTTCAAGACTTCTGTTCACACCCAGGTATCACTTCCCTTCACCTGTGCTCTTCCCTGCAGTTTGATTTCATTTCGGTCTTTTCTCTCCTCTCTCTTTCCCAGTTATCCTTTTGCCTCAAAATGGCTTGTACAATAGTTTGCCTTCTCTTTGTGTAAATAGCCCAAAATATTGTATTTATCAACAGGGAGCTTTATTTTCTGGAACTAACATTGGACAGCTCAAGGGCTTTCTGTCTGGCTCATGAGCTCTTACAAAGCAGTCCCGTCTAGGCAAGACATATATAGTTTAACATTGATGTTTATGCTTCTTAGCACAGCTAAACACAGATGAGTTCAGTAGTAATTTTTAGGAAAAATATTGAATAGATATTAGTGCTTTTAGTTCTACTTAACAACATTACCATATTGCTGCAAGGGGCTTTTAGTTTTAGTTTTAATTTTAATAAATGCCTAACATGTACCGTCTAGATGCCACTTTTCTGGATATCAACAGAAATATAATGATGGAAAAAAAACCTTAGCTCATCTTCAAAGAGCGTAAATCTAATGGAAGAGATCAGCTGTGCATCCCCGGTGACGCTAGCACTTGAGTTCCTTTTCAGTAGAATGAAGTATTATTTTTTTTTTTTTTGAGAGATAGCATCCCACTTTTTAAAGGAATAGAGCATTTCTCCTAATCGTCAGATATGTATGGACAGATAACTTACATAAAACAAAAATCACAAAAGTGCTAAAAGAGTGGCCTTCTCGAATGTGAATGCTAGAAAGCACCCCAGATCAGTTATTTCTCTAAGTGACACCTTCATTTGCCTAGGCTCATTTAGTCCTCTCAAAAAAGCTGTAAAGATCATATTCATGTCATGATTTTTTTATTGAGTGGGACATGAGAAAGAGAGGAATAAAGTTTCTTGCTCCAGACCACATGCCCAACCTCGTACCTGTCAGACTACATGGCCTCTTTGTAAAACGCATGAAAAACAAATTCTCTCTGATGTGCAGCAACCCAGCTGTAAGCCTGAAGTCAGGTCCTCTTGATCTTGAACAGGCTCTGTATGTTAAGTACTGATGAGCTCCCGTCCTGACATGAGACTATTGCAAATTGTCTGCCAGGAAAGCTTCTTTCTTGTTTTTCTAACAGAAGACTTCAGATCATCTCTTCATTTTTCATCTTCCTGTCTGCTCTGGCTGGCTGGGCCCTTCTGAATGAACTGGCAGGGTGAGGGGGTTATTGGTGGGCTATGGAATAGAATTAAGCAGAATGTCAGAGAGGAGAATCTAACTAATACATCTGAACCTCAGAGAGGAAAGTACTGCTGAGCTCTGAGAGGCACAAAGCAAGGTGAAGACCCCCTGGGCCCAGGATACTTCATGAGCACCATATATCCCAGTGAGAAGCAAATGCCTGTCATGAAACCAGCAACGACTGGTTCATCACCAGCACTGTCATTTCACCTACACATGGGGACTGCTTGCCAAATGCCAGGAGTAACAAAGTTTTGTACCTTTGCATTAAAAAAAAAAAAAAAAAAATTGAAACAGGATCTTACTCTGTTGCCTGGACTAGAGTGTAGCAGTGTCATCATAGGTCACTGCAAGCTCAAACTTCCAGGAGCAAGGGATCCTCCTGCCTCATCCTCCAGAACAGCTGGGACTACAGGCATGTGCCACCACGTGCTAATTTTTCTTTCTTTCTCCCTTCCCTTCCCTTTCCCTTTCCTTTTCTTTCTTCTCTCTCTCTCTTTTCTTTACTCCTTCTTTTTCATTCTTTCTCTTTCTTTTTTAAAAATGGGATCTTCCTATGTAGCACAGGCTGGTTCAAATTCCTGACCGCTAGTGATCCTCCCAAAAATGCTGAGATTATAGACTTGAGCCACCATGCCTGGCCTGCATGGAAAATTTATATCATCATTGAAGAGCTGATCGGGAAAGGGTAAAGAGGAAAGAAATGTCAATATAAACTATAAAATTCATCCCATTTATATATGAAGTTTAGAGTGAGTGTAACAAAATGAATGTTCCATTTACTAATCACATTTGCCATTGATTCAAAACAAACCTGGCTTGAGAGAGGATTAAATAAATATCTAAAAACTGTCATTCCTGAAGCCTTTGGATAGAACATTGAGTTGCATTCCTACAGGAGAAATGCCAAATGAGTGAGCGCAGGCCAAGTTTGTTTAGAAAGCCTTATTTGGGAGAGCCATGGAAGTATGAAGCTGATCACGTGAAAAGCTCGGAACTGTTCAGCCTTCTGTGGCAGTTCAGTGAGTTCTAGTACCAGACTATTAATAGAGCGCCAAAGACAAGTTTGCTGCTTGCTTCCGTCCATTCTTTCTGCCTCTTCCTTTTTCTCTCTCTCTCCTGCCTCCTCCTCCCTTTCTTTTTTAACCACCTGACTTCTGTTTACAAAGGACCCCTTCCTTCAACATTATGTTAACAAGACAGCCAATTGTGTCCATATCTTATTCTTAGTGTTAGCATTTTCTATTTTAAAAAAACAGAAGTCTCGTCTTCTATTTGGAATGTGAACTCATTATTATTTGAAAGACATAAAGAAATTCTAAAAATTAAAACATAACTTTCTCAGTAATCTTCTAGAACGTAATAATTATCCAAAAATGTTCACACAATGGTGGGGAATTCACAGATTATTTTTTTAGACTTTCGGAGATTAAATAAATGACTTACCTCTACATTTCAAAGCTATCATCTTGCCCATTTAGAAGAAATGTAAAACTCCTAGAATGACTCTCCAAGGCCTCGCAGTATAGGTAGGACTTTACGTTGTTAAATCTCTAATTTGGGGAGATTGACATCAGTTCTGTGTCTAAATTGATCCGCACTTTATCACTGTCTTTAAAAAAAAAAAAACCAGTAAACATTTTAATGCAACACATTTTCATACCCATTTGTCTCATCTGATCCTCAAAAAGAACCCATTGAGATTATCAGAATATGAATAATTATCCCTTTTTACAGATGATGACACATTGAAGAGAAGGCAGGTCACTCCCCCAATTTTATATATACCACATAGATCATAGAATTGTTGTCCCTTATCTATGACATCAACAACATGAGACATGTGGAACTTGAAATTACAATTTCCAACACCTTTTCTTACAGAATGCCCTTTGCAGTTGCTTAACATTGAAGCTGAAAGATAGGAGATTTATTAAACAGAAAACTGAGTAACGGCTGGGCTGACACTTAGGTATTCTTTAGTATTTCATCGGTGATAAATCTATAGACGGTGACTTCCTAGATCATAAGGTTGCACGTATTTCAGAAGCCATGTAAATATTTTGATTCAGTGATTCAATTCTGTTAACCATTTGGTAGTTACTGAAGTATACATGGCTGTGGGAAGCATCTGTAAAGATTTAAGTCAGTAAATAAGGATTTCTGACAAAATGCCATCGGCCTTATTGAGTAGCACTCAGCATACTCAGCTGAAATTACACAAGTTAATGATACTATTCACCATATAATATACTAAATGGTAAATAGTATCATTAATTTGTATGTGTGTATACATTAAGATATGGTCAGATTTTGTGGGACCTGAAGCCTTGAACACTTGTTAAGAACCTCCTTTAAAAATACAAAATTACAAACCAAAAATTATTATATTAGTTTCATAGGGCTACTGTCATAAAGTACAGTCAGCCCTCTATATTTGAGGGTTCCACACTGTTGAATTCAACAAAACACTGATGGGAAAAAACTTAAAAATAACAATACAATAATAAAAAATAGTATAAAATGTAGTATAGCAACTCTTTATGCAGCATTTATATTGTATTAGATTTTATAAGTTACATAGAGATGATTGCTTACAATACCTATGAGAAGATGTGTGTAGGTTATATGTAAATACCACACCATTGTATATCAGGGACTTGAGCGTACATGGATTTTTGTGTCCAAAGGGAGGTCCGAGAAACAATCCCCCTCAGATTTTGAGAGACAACTGTACCACAGATTGCTACAGCATCGGTGACTTAATGGAATTTTTTTTTTCTCGCCATTTTAGAAGCAAAAAGTCTGAGATGAAGGTCCTGGCAGGGTTGTTTTTTCTCCTTGGCGTGTAGCTAGCTGCCTCTCGGGGTGTCCTCATGTGCTCTCTCCTCTTCTGGCCTGTGTCCTGGCCTCTTATAAGCACAGCACCAATCTTATTGCATCAAAGTCCACCCTAGTGATCTCATTTTAATTTAATGGTCTCTTTAGAGGTCCTTTCTCCAAGTACAGCCATACATTCTGAGTTACTTGGGGTTAGGACTTTACCATATTGATGTGGAGGGAGATACAACTCAACCCATAAGACTTATAGATGAAAATGCATATGTACTTCAAATGGAAGAGCAAATCTGATTAATAAAAGCTATGAAAATATCTCAAAAATTAACAAAATCTATTAAAAAATTGTATTAATTAAATGCCTGGCTACTTCTTTTTACATTTTGTGGCTACAGTTCACTGATGGCCTCGCCATACAACCTAATTTTTTTGTAATATTTTCTACAGTGAGAATAGAAAGATAATTTTAGTCTTCCAGAATAGGTGATAGAAATTTATTATTATTGTTATTATTACTATGACTACTAAAAGGTTAGAAAACTGCCTTTGATCTATTCAACTTTTTATTGGTAATGTGATATAAAATTTGAGGTGAGTATCACATTTGTGCAAACTGCTATCAAGTGGTGTTTATTTGTGAGCTGTTAAAAGACTTGTACTGTTATTGCAGACTCATAAGATGATAGATTTTACTTTGTGCAATTTGCATCAAAACAGAACATCAAGCCAGCTGGACATTTTTAGTTGCTTCCAGTATATTAATCAGCACATTACTGGTAAGAGGAGGTATCTCCCTTCACATCACTGAGAACCAACTGTTTCTTCCTGTGTTCTTTTACCCTTCAGACTATTGGTAGAATTTTCATCAGAATTAATTTCTGTTTCCATACACTTTACCACTGCTTCTTTCCTCCACCTGCCAAATTTCCAGGCTAGGTATTGTGAAACACATTCATGTCACATGACTCCTGGCCTTACACATCTGAGTCAGAGCCGGGAGAGGAGGGGCCTGGGGCCCTCACACGTATTCCAGGAACTCATTCATCCACGACGGTGGCTGGAGATGACTGAAGCTCACATCACAGTGACTGCAGACCACGCAGATGTATCCCACCATGCTCCTCTAACTGTGGTCTCTACTCAACTTTCCCTCACTGAATACCAACACTGCATGACTGTTTGAACACAGCCGCACAGGAACATATGACAGAGGACAGTGAGAATGGAAAGGCAGCAGTGAACTTGCTTCTTGGGCCTCTTCCAGGACTTTGGATGAGGCCAATGCAGATGAGGTCCCTTGAAGCTTCATTTCCTTCTTGTCAGTGTGTTTAATAGTATTTCTGCTACTCTGAGCACTTGCTTAGAAATAGTTTTTCATTCCTTCCTTCTCCCTCTGTTCTTCCATCTATCTCTTCCTCAAACATTTAGTGCCTGCCATTTTACAAACCCCACATGGAGGGATAAAATACGTAGGATGATTATCTACAGCGTAAGGTAGAAAGTGATGGGTAAACAGGTTGTGGGGGTTCACCCCTGTAATCTTAACTCTCTGGAGGATCACTGGAGTCCAGGAGTTCAGGGTTGCAGTGAGCTATGACAGTGTTGCTGTACTCCAGCCCAGATGGCAGAGTAAGAACCTGTCTTAAACGAATGGAAGTGATGGGTAGCCAAAGGAATTTAAAGATAAAATCTACTGGATATCCAGATGATTTAGGGGTCACATTCAGCTGAGTGTCCAGGGATACCTTTATAAGGAGGTGGCATTTGATCTGACTTAAATGGTGGCCAGGATTGGGGTTGGGGAGATGAGGAGAGGGAAAGCCAGTCTAGAGTGTGGGTGCTGCATAGGGTGGTAATTTTACCAGATAGATTCTGCATCTGTAGCATATAGGTGTTTTGGTTACTTGGCCAAGGCAATAACAAAACCATTGAACTAAAGGAAAGCCTGGTTTGGTGACCACCTCAGTTCTTCGACTTTCCTTCAGTGTTTACGCCTTTCTCTTTTAGGGCTCAGGGCTCAGACCATCTAATCACATTTACCTTCTGACACCCCATGCATAGTTTTACATGACGATGTGTAAAGGAACTAAGCCTTATCTAATTCACCAGAAATGAGCTTAAGTCAACTCTCTCACCAACGGACAAATGGAATTAATTCCTCAGTGCCGTTTAGTAGTCTGTTAAAGCTCTACTTTGACTTTTTTCCTTTCTTTGCTAGTTCTCAGCTTTCCCCCAAATTTGTTTTCAGATTTTTTGTCCATCCCCCATTTGCTCTTATGTGTTATTTGTTTATTCTGGTGACTCTTCTCTTCCCCAGAAGACAATCTAGGCATGGTCTTCTTTCTGATTTTCTGTGACCCAGAGGGAGAAGAGTCTAACAGCTGTCTTACTCACATGCATCTCCGGCAAGAGGGTGGCCCGGCACTACCCAGTGTGGCCTGGTGACAAAGCCAGTAGGGACGTTTGAATGTTCAGTCTTGGCATGATTCTCCTATGTCTTATAAATCTCTTGGCTATTTTAATCTTTATGAACAAGGTATGTTGTTTTCAACATATGGGATTTTGAACCATTTGAAGATAGAGAACTACATAGCAGAATATGGCAGATATGCTGGTAGTACACACAGGCATCGCGCAATCTAAACAGAGCCCAGACAGACCAGTTCCTACAACATGCTTAGCACTCTTCTACCACAACCATGTAAATGCTATGTATTCATTTTGTCATGGCTTTCATCCCTGTTTTTGTTATAATTTGAGGACCAAGGCCAATGGCGACTGGCTTCTGACATTACTGGTATACGTAAGTTATAATGGTGGCAGATAGTATCCCTGTGAGGTGTGTAAATATAACTTTATGAGAATGGCTATCTGCATACTGTGTCCTGTGAAATAATAAGAAATACTATACAAAGACTGGCTCTCTTCATCTTAAACACATTTAGAGCTCATATCATTTTGCTCCCCAGGGTGCTTTTTCTAGGTAACTTATTCTAACAGCATGAGTGTAATAAAATAAAGTCAGATGGGATGAGGGGGAGCATGCTAACAAGAGCATCCATCACTCTTTTGAAAAATGCAGGTAAATGTAATCACAATATTTACAAGTAAAATGGCAGGGACGCAATTGGAAAGTGCTTCTGTGTATCATTCCTGAGTTATTCCTCGAACTCGCAGGTCCATCTTTGAGTGACTTCAATATGTTATGTAATGTAACATAGTGCTCTTTCTTTCTGCTCTTTTGCTTTTGGTCCTGGGAATTAATTTGAAAGCTTTTAACTTCCCAATCTCATTTTGTTTTCCTTTGTTCCAGACGTGGCTTACTCTCTCTGCCATAGAACTATCAGATAAACTTCATCGTTGGATTAGACCAGAACTGTGTTCCTGATTGCAGTCAATCTAATAGTTCAGCACAAAATATATTTTTAAGGGTATCTATGCAAAAGACTGAGGGAGAAAATGTTCCATAAAAGTGTAGTTACATAAACCTTAATGAAAAGAAAGCACCAGGAAGCACTTAGTGTCACAGACTCTGGGATCAAAGCTTTCTTCATTTTAATTTCTTCTCTCAGCTATTCAAGTGATCACCCTGACATTTTCTTAGCCAAGTTAAATTTTAGCATTGGAGGGGAGTTTAATTTTCCCATTTTTCCACAGACATCTGGTGAGCATTGACTAGGTACCATGCCCTGTCCCTAGGTGTTACGCATACAGAGATAGAGGAGACACAGTCCCTGCTCTCAGAAATTTCAGTGGGAGAATTAATAGGTGAGGAGATTATGTCCTAAAGACATTTGCTCAGGGTCATATAAGTGCCTTTGATCCTGCAATCCCATTACTAGGCATCTACCCAGAAGAAAAAAAAAAATCATTTTACTATAAGGACATTTGCACTAGATTGTTTATCACAGCCCAATTTATAATCACCAAGATGTGAAAACAACCTAAATGCCCATCTCCTCGGAAAGCGATTACAAACTGTGGTATATGTATACCGTAGAATACTTACTATTCAGCCATAAAAAATATGGGGACTTTACATCTTTTGTATTTTAACCTGAATGAAGTTGAAACACATTCTTCTTTAAAGCATCACAAGAATGGAGAAGAAAATATCCAATGTGCTTAATACTAATTTGAAGCCAGTAGATGATCTAATACACACCCACACAAGAGGCAAACTCAATTCAATTCAAGATGAGGGGAGCTGGAAGGAGGGGTGGGGGAGAGGGGAGGTGGGAGGGGGATTGGTGTGCTCCCACTTAATGGACACAATGTGAGGATATATGGCACACCTGCTGGGGGCCGGGCGGGACACAACTACAACAGAGACTGTACCTAACAAATGTAAACAATGCAGTCTAATTCTTTGTACCCTTACATTAACCTGAATAAACTATAAGAAAAAACACAATAGGGACTAGAAAGAGATCTCCTAGCCCACCCTCTAGTTCTGATTCTCTTCAGCCACTCTATTTCCCTAACCTGGGTCATAGCAGAAGATTTATAACTAGGCTGAGCTGTTTCTTGGTAGAGGATGCAAACTCAGGGACTCCATGTTTAAATTTTATGTTTAAACTACGTATTTTGTGTTCAGTATTAATTTCATAAACATTTGGAAGTAGGAAGGTGAGATTCCTGACATTGCTAAGCTTTCAGCAACCTCCGATCCCACATCTGGATTGTTAGAAAGGTTTTACTTTATGATAATGCTTCCTGGAAACAGATTAGAAAACTTGTGGTTGCATCTAGACAAACACTGAGAGTTTGGATGTGTTTCAAAAGCCCTTTCATTTGAATTGTGAAGCATAAATCTCACACGACAGCTTGTTCTCCAGAGGTTACCAGTACGTTTAGTTCTAGTCTCCCCACAAGTATTATGAGAACAGCCTGTCAGATTATTTTGGCACACTCAGACTGGGCGTTCTGAAGCACGTGAGAACTGGACATGTGCGTATGAGGGAAATACAGACAGCACTCAGTGAGTTTCGTAGAAGCTCTGCTTGGCATGTGTGAGATTGCTGCGATAATTCGATATCCCAGATATCATTCCTGATACATCAAAATCTCAAAGTTTTGACTTTTGGAATTCTATTCAGTGAGACATTGGAGGATGTTCTGGGGTATGGGAGAATAATATGTTCTTCAGTTGAAATAACATCAATTCCTTAACTTAGCATCTCCCAAATGGCACAATGAGAACTTGGCAAGTGTTTGTCAGAGTGAATTCTAATTCCTAATTTGAGTTTAGTGTTGGAGGACCTTCCATGACTAGCCAGGTAAAAATGCAGGGCTGTGGGATGAAGGAAAGAGAACTAGGCCAGATCAAGAGTCCTAAATATTTGGAGAAGCTACTCATAAGTAATGAACTTGGGGTGTGTGTGTGTGTTTGGATTCATTGTGCCTCTACAATCACCTGCTCCACCCCAGTGTCTGAATCTTTGAAGTGAAAGTTGAATGGAACAGATTAAGAACTAGACCCCTAAAGACATCCCATGAAAGTCACCTTGGAGGATGAAAAGCTGGCCCATGCAATATGGCATTGCCTTTATAGCACAAATTGCTTATACGGTTTACACTTTCTGGTAGAAGGATCCTCACTGCTTCATGATTTATTTTTATTGGATAATTCCACTTTTTTGTGGAATGAGTCAATAGGCAGGAGAAAAAGCTATGATCTCAAGTTAAAGATGAGTCTGAATATCTATACCATGACAGAGATTATTGATACCATAGATTGTTTTTTCTAATTACAACTTCCCACACTGAAATCCCTGTCCTTTTATATTATTCCAGAGAAAATGAAGGCTAATGCCATAGATGTTCTCTTTTAGAAGTAATAGACCATAGTGTTAAAATAATGTGAGTGCACACTCATTCTTATCCTAATTTGTTCTAAATGAGAATCTGAAATGAGTGTTCCAAACCTTGCCATTCTCAAGGGAGGAGGGTATATTTGCAGTGGATTTTTCTCAGTAGGTTAAATCTAAAGAAGTAATTAAGATTCCACATTTTTGATTTGTAGAAAACAGTATTATGCATTTCCTTTGGATGAGCATAAGAGGATAAAGGAAGACTCTCAAATTGCAGTCTGTGTGACCTGTTTTTGAATAAACATCATCATATTCCACAGTCAATTATCTCCACAGTACAGTGTGTTCTCCAGCCAGGGAGAGAGTGCGAGACTGTCAGTTAGAAGTAGCTGAGAGAAGGGCGCCTGCATTGTAGTGTACATTATTCCATTGTCCTCTCAATAATTTCGTACAATTCAGGAAGAGCATAATGGGGAGGATTATACAGTAGTTTTATGTGATTTCATAAATATCAAATTGCAGTCATCAGTGAGAGACACACGCACAGCAAGGAAAACAAAATGAGGAATGTTGTGTTCAGCACAGTAATAGGGCCCCTAATGCCAAAGGAAAAACAAGTCATTAGTTACAACTATTGAATGGAAGTGGTCTAATTGGAGCAGCAGGATAAGTATCCCATTTTATTATGGCTTTGTTATATGTTTTGCAAGACTCTTCAGCTTGCCATTAAAATTGTTTTCTACAGCAGCACTGTGAGGGCTCAGAATCCAGGAGCACAACTATTATTTTATTTATTCCCTTTTTCTTTTGGAGTTAAAGTTGGCAGCAAAGGTAGTTTCAGATGGCCTAAATACAGACACCACACTTGTGTTAATTCACATGGGACCAGGCAAGTTTGCACAATAACTGTGGCATTCAGCCTGTTCTGATAGAAACCCCCTTCTTTCTGTGTGGCCTGGGATTTGAATCTGGACACCTTTGATCCTCAGCCTCTGGCCTGGCTGGTTGCTGAATGGCGTGGACCTGATCATTCCTTCTCCAAGGAAGGCCTGTTACCATCAGAAGCAAACCGCATCCTTGCTTTTATGGCAGTTAAGGTTGATAATTATTGGTGATGTTGGCATCTGCCCTCCCTTACTTTCATACTTGTATTTATTAGCCTGAAGTAGTATTTAAAAGAAAGAAAACCAACATCGTTACTTTTTAAGGGAATAGACTATTTTCCCCAATGTTAAATCCCGAGGCTTACTTCAGAACTCCAATAGTAGAGTACCCTCCTTCTCTCTGCGCCAAGAAATTCTCACAATTTGTTTCCCATTTTAGACATCGGACAATGACTCAGTGTGCACTGGAAATATTATCACTGTGTTAATTTTCTTGTGTGGCTCAGCTTAATGTGAGAGAAATGGGTAGTTACAAGGCCAGACACTATAAAGATGGAGCTAAATATTCTCCTAAAAATAGGATGTTTGGTTAACGTTTAGTAGTCAACAACTTTCCTGCAGCCACACACAGTGCCAGACTAAGAAATGGAATAAATATCTTCATACAGTGCTTGGTAAACTTGGCCTTTGGGAGATTAACCTTTTAATACCAAGAATCAGAATATGTTGGCTTTATCTCTGAGACTCGTGATAGGGCGTGATGGGATCATCGAATCAAGGGATCCACAATTGGGAAGAAATGCCATACTTGTGGGTAGTAGATGACAGAAAAAGGACCCAAGGATTGCCAGCTTAAAAAATGCCAAAATGCCAAAAGAATAACGTATAGTTAGTCCCCGATCACTAAAGATATTTTCTTCTAACCTCAGTATAAGAAGAAAGTTTTGAGACTTAAGAATGGATGAAAGGGAAATTTTGATCACTATTGCATATGTTCCTTTCCGTATAATAAATGCTGGGGGCCAGAAGTCAAATATCCATTAGTCTAGCCCAGACATTTGAGAAGAGGAAATTTAAATTTCAGAGATTCAAAGTGTTCCAAGGGTCACCCAGCCAGGATGTGGCAAATGGTAGAGAACTTACTTCGCTTTCTTTGGATTTTTGGATTTCGCGTTTCACTTTCTTGGATTTCTTTGGATTTTTACTCTTCTGCTTATCCTTCAGCTCTAAGACTGTCACTTCTTCACCTTTCTTTTTTTTGTGTGTGTGTGTGTAGTTTTTGGCCAGAGCTGGGTATGAACCCACCACCTTCGGGATATGAGGCTGGCGCCCTACTCCTTTGAGCTACAGGCACTGCCCATTCTTCACCTTTCTTTATGCTACTAGATTCCATTAAGTAAATGAATGAACCTAAAGACTCGACAGCTGGGAATAACGTCTCACCACAGGGTGACTTGAGAGAGATAATATCACATCACTGAAGAAATACTATTAAATATAAAAATGTGAGAATGTACCTCGAAGCACTCTGATATTCTTACGAGAAATGGAATATACATTTTTGTAGATCCCTCCAAAAGGAAACAAATTTCCTTGAACACATTTTAGATAGAGTATAAGGAACCTCAAAGGGTAAAATGATGCCTCCTCTCCTATAGCCATGCAGCTTGGGATCCTGGCAGACCAAGGGACACCTACACCATCACTTTAAAGCACCCAAGGTTTTTACAGTGAATGAATTTGATACTTACTTTCTGAGACCCTTCTAGCTGCCAGACTTTGTATTTGGGGATATAAAAAGCCATCATGTTTTTTTTGTTGAATAAGTTGCAGTCTATTGGGAAGAACTCAGTGATAACTCAAGTAACTATAATACTAGGTAGAACATAGTACTAAGGTAGGTATTGTTAACTGAGGAATGATGAGGTTTATAAATTTGGAATGCAGGATGTTATTTTTCATAAAGGGTTGCAACCTGCAGGCGGCCATTCTGATAGGCTTGGAAGTGTGGCCTCCAGCCAGAAGCCAGAAACAGGGACTTTGATGAAGGGATAAAGGAAACAGGAATTAATTCTGAGTGGAGCAGCTGAACATAAATTTTATTAATCTGTAGGAAGAATCACGAATATTTATGAAAGGAGAATCATGGATGTGCAAAATTAAGCTTTATGCTGTTTTGTGGGTCCCATGTTCAAAAAATAGTGGAGTTACCACCTTCTGAGGGCAAAGTTTTCAGGCCTCTGATAGCAAAAAGTGAAGCATGGAACACAGAAACCCTCTGTGCACAACTTCCAAGAACACTCCGTGGTCAGTGGTCTCTTAGCAGGAAGGAATGCTGGTCAGTTTTTGTGTGGAAGCCACAATAAATGGAGAAGCAACATTAGGCAGTTAATGGAAATCAGCAATGGAGCAAGTCTTTCCAAAGGGCTGGTTTGGTTGTTCTTAGGGAAGAAAGCCTAATGGTGGTTGGCAAGAGATGGACAGTACAGAGGTATATTGACCTCCCATCCTACTGTGACTGGGATTTCAGTGTTTAGGGATTCTTTGGGGTCTACTTGGCCAAGAGGAGTTCTCTTCTGTCATCTGAAGACTTTAGAAATTTATTACTCAAAATACATAAAATCTTTGATATTTAAAAGAAGGCAGAATTACTCCTGGTTGGAAATTTTAGAGAAATTTTTGTGAGCAATGATCGGCAACATCATTCAATATCCCTAAAGTACTCAACTATATGGCAGTGTTTGAACTGGGAAATGAAATTTAGATAACATCTACCATTAAGCCTCTCATGAGCTTCATATTTTATCAAATGATAAACAAATACCTTATTCTATATTCCAAAGAAAATTCTAGAGGAAAAAATGACCGAGCTAGGCTTTAATAAATAGAGAGGATTGGACTCACATAAAAGAATTAGAGTATCCTCGTTTAGAGGAACAAACGTCAGGAGCTCTGGGAATGTACTTTACAAGGTGTGCAGTAAGGAGTATCAAGCTTCAGTAGAACAAAGGGTTCTTATGGAAGAACTAAACAAACATGAGTTGGTTCCATATTATGGAAGACCTTAAATATTCATCTAAGAATGTTGAACTCCCTAGTCAACCTTAGGAGAACCTTTCGCGTCCTAGTACAGATAGAAATAAATTGATTTGGAGAAGCGATGCCTTCAGAACCCTTGAATTAATTCCAGCTTTGGAGTCTCTTCAGTATAACAAAGAAAGAGTATTCTTAACATAGCTGATATGTACTCTAAAGATGGTTCTCTCTCTCTTCCTCCCCCTGCAATTATCTTATTATTTATTCCTAGGTTTCTTTTTGAATACTAAAATAGAATTGTATGATTGAGCATTGCCAAAGAGTATATTGTTATAATGTGGAAGGCAAGTTTTTGTTATCAGAAAGGAAAAAGAGAAAGAAGCATCTATGCAAGAGGAAATGGCCTACTCTCACATAGATTTATTAATTCAACAAAAGGACAGTCCGTTCTTCTGAACCTGGTATTTGTTGGAAGTATCCCTTATAGGGTGCAGGGTCCAGAGAAGAAGGGACAGGAAGAAAACAATTAGTATAAACTTTGAATTCAAGCAGAACTGCCCTTAAAACTTGGCTGTGCCTACTATTAACTAGTAACCTTAAGTGAGTGACTGAATCCCTCTAAAATTAGCTTTCTGGTTTGCAAAATTGTATAATGACATCTCTATATAGAACTAAGGTAAAGAGTAAGTGACAAAATATATGTAAACACTTAACCAAGCTCTGGAAAATAGTATATACTTAGTAATGGTTAGTTTTGTTATTATAATTGCTATTTCCAGTGATGTGATAGTTATCACCTTCCCAAACAAGTCATTCTATCTTTGAATAGGTGAAAGGTCTTATCATTTCTAAACCCTTGCCCTGCTTTTAAGTTCTAGAACTCTTTTTTGTTTGGGTTTTTTTTTTCTTTCCCTAAAATGGGGGGAAAGGAAACAAGGAGGGGATGGAAGGTAAGAGGAAGAGCGTGTTTGTCTATCTGGCCCTCCTTAGGTATGCTGAAGACAATGCTCACCAGGGCCATCCTCAGGCCTTAAATAATTCTTATGAAAAAAGAATATTAATATGGCTTTGAGAACCATCCGAACCACCTGTCTCCAGAGTACTATTCTCATCTCCATTAAGAAATGTAAGGCTCAAGGCCGGGTGTGGTGGCTTATACCTATAATCCTAGCACTTTGGGAGGCTGACCTCAAGAGGCTCAAGAGACCTCTTGAGCTCAGGAGTTCAAGACTAGCCTGAGCAAGAGCGAGACTCCTATCTCCACTATAGATAGAAAAATTGACAGGGTGTCATGGAGGGTACCTGTTGTCCCAGATACTCAGGAGACTAAGACAAAAGGATAGCTTGAGCCCAGGAGTTTTAGGCTACTGGGAGCTGACACCGTGGAACTCTAACCTGGGAAACAGAGTGAGACTCTGTCTCAAGAAAAAGAAAAAAATAAGGAACTAGAAATCTTCTCTCCACATGCACACACTGAGGGAGGCCATCAAAGTGTCCAGAGAGAAGGCAGCAGTCTGCAAGTGCAATCAGGGATGAGCCCCTCCCCAGGGGAAATCTCAGCCCCAGAACTGTGAGAAATAAATGTCTGGTGTTTACATCATCTAATTTGTTATATTTTTGATAGCAGCCTGAGCTAAGACACAGTTATGGGTAGTTATCAATTTGTATGTCCACAGAAAATGGCCCAACTACCAATTTTTTAGTGATATGCTTCCAATGGGGACAGAAAGACTGAGCAATTCTAGAATGTGTAATGAGCTTGCTAGAAGCACTTGCTAAGAATCTATTCCCCGATTTAAAATTGTTGATCCTGGGAGGCTATTTTCAGCAAAAAAAAAAAAAAAAATGCTTATCAAATTTCCTTGCTGGGGTGTTGGGTTTTGGGTGGCCACATGATGACAATGTTAGAGCCTATTGATCTCTAGACTGGAACTTAGTCTTTTAAGGGATAGCATCAGATGGGATTAAAGTAGATGAAGACTTGCCAAGAGCAATATTGGATCAATTGGTGAATTTTCATTTATTAAAGACTCGGAGGTCAGTTTGAAGAAAACGAAGCCCCAGAGGCAGAAGAGGTAGAAAGCCACGTAGTCACAGGAGGTCAGGTGAACAGTTGAATGGGAGCAACCGCAGAGCTTTGTGGCAGTTAGAGATGGTGAAGACCAAAGGATTCAAAGGATCTGAAAAACTGTGATAGGGAGTCTTCCACTGTCTATGCTTTGACCTGGTCCATGGACTTCTTGCTTCTGGTGTCTTGGATATATATATATATATATTTTTTTTTTTTTTTTAACACAACTCACAGAAATACTTAACAAGGCAAGACAATGATATCTGTATTATCCAATTAAATCTGTATTATATCCTAATATTGCAGTCTGTTCTCTGTAAATGCTTCCAATGATTTTAGATTTATGGTCTGCTTAGAGGTGATCCCCAATGGCAGCCCTATTCCTGTCCATTGGAGCAAAATGATCATTTAATTGTATATCAAAAATTTATTTTCTAGTATTTCACTAGTTCTTTGCCTTTGATTATTGTTTGATATTTGGCTAATTGCATGTGGGATTCATTAATTTCCTCATGGCCACAGTTGCAAGCTGATTGACCTTTCTCATATTAACTTTTATCAAAAAGAAAGAAAAGAAAAAAAATGTAAGGCTCAGTTCAGACATTGTTGAGGTGTGGCCTCAATAATGGAGTGCACGGTCACTTTTCATTAGGAGGTAAGTGCTCAAGAATAGCTGTAGCCTCGAAACTTGGAAACTCGGATCCCGTCTAACATGAGTTTTGCCAATGTGCCTCTTTGTAATTGAGAGTAACTTCAGAGAAACTCTCTGACCCCTACCTTTCTGTTCGTGGGAAAGTGCCTGTAAAGGGAAAATGCATTTAGAGGGATTTTTTTGTATGGTTCCTTTACCTTGAGAGGATGGTAAAGTCTGCCTTGCCCTGTTGGCTAAATAACAGTACTTGGGAGGGAAAAAAAGGAAAGACATCCCTAAAAGTTTTCCTACATAATTTACATCAGACAGATGAGTGTGAATCTAAGCAAAATGTACAGGGAAAAAAAATGATTCTAATCATTAGGTAAAGGTTGAGTACTGAAATTATCGTTACCTCTTAAACGTTTACCCATGTCTACCAAGACTTGTGTTTTAGTTAGACGGACAGCTAAATGTGCCTAAAGACTTCTTCTGATTTTAATATTGTACATGTTTTCTCACCCGTAAAGTGAAGAAAACATTTTTCCCTCTCTGAGGGTTGACAATGGGAGGAAATGATATTATTATGGCTGTGATATGGCATCATGCTGGGGAAATGTGATTGTAGCACTTTAGTTATTCACCCTGGCGTCCTAATATCAAACTTTCTTCCGTTTTCCTTGTGTATTTGCCAAAGAGAAGTGGCCAGGGATGGTCAGCCAGAACCTCGGTCACGTGGAGCAGTAATAATCATAAACAGAACTACACTCGAAGTTCTGTATATTGAGATAATTCTGGCTGCCAGTGAATTATCAGGAATTCTCAGGAGATAGACCCTAGAGAAACAGGAATGATGATAATATTTGTCAAATTTTATTTGCATGAAAAGTACTATAAGCCCATTTGTATCTCCCTGCAAATTTTTGGATGAGCTAAGACGGCATTTTTATTGTCTCCATTGTACTAATGAGGCAACTGAGATCATAGCAGTATGGCTGTCCACAGAGGTGAGGATGTCCAGCAGGGTCTCCCACGGCAAACTGGTGTGTCATGGGGCACAACTTCACAGCCACTGTTCTCTTGCTATACTTGGGTGCAGAAAGCACCTATATTCTACATTGGAGCATTACCAGATCTGAAATGTCCCTTAGAAATCACCTCATCTGATATCCCCATTTGTGAGGAGAAGGCCAAAAAGTTTCTGAGCTAGAAACAAAACACCAGATCTCATCCCTTTCTGTCACGTCACGCTAAGGCTTAGATGCATGAGCCCAACACACGATCAGGAAGCTATTAAGGAAGCAAACACAGCCTTTGGGATCATTGCAGTCCTAGCACAGACCTCATTGCCACCTTCTGGGCATTTGTCTGGCTGGGTCGCCTCCTTGCCTGCGCCTTGCTGTGACTATGTGCCAAGCACAGAGTTGCTGTTTATTAGGTGAGATAGCGTTCCAGTACCTGGCCTAACGCTGGGCCCGGAATGGATGAATGTTCACTAATATTTACCTCCTTTCACCCACTCACCCTTCCTCTTACACAGTTGAGACTCCCGTTTAGAACTGTTCATTTCCACTCTGGATTTCCATGTGCAAACTCACTTGCAGGAGAGAGTGGATGGGAGCAGAATTAATATCTCCCACTCTCTGGCCCCCTCCACTACGACTCTGGGGCTGTCCTGGACAGGACCCTGCCTCCCTTGGGATGCCATCAGGGTCCTCACAGAGTGCTTACTGCATCCCAGGGCCTGACTTAACCTGCTGTGGGCCACCTGCCGCGGGAGGTAGAGAGTGCCTGCTTGATAGGGAGATAGGGTTTCATGAATGGATTGTTCATTAGAAACAAAATATTTGCCAGGAGGGACTGTAAACAGAAGAGACGACTTGATTCACTTGCTCCTTTTTTTCTGTTTCCCTCTCTTGGGTTTTGTTTGATTTAGCGTGTTTACTCCTCAGGCTACAGCTGGTACTGAGGTCCTGCCAAGGTTAAGAGAAGCCTTTCCCTGCCGTCCCCTGTGGCCCCCCTTGGACACCTTTGAGAGACAATAAAAGGGGTGTGGATGTGAGACAGGCAGTGCATTCACATTAGCCCTGGTTATTGTGGGCAACTCAAAACAAGCTTCGCCTCCACCTTGCCTGTGTGGGTTTTAGAGAGACCATAAGAGCACCTAAGCTTACCTCAAACACATTTTTTCAAATGACCAGGTCACTGCTGGTCATTTCCCTAATATATCACTGCTGTCCTGACCTGATCCTTCTCTGTACTACATTTTCCTCTTCTCCAAAAGCGTCGCTCTTTCATAAATAAAGAAGAGGCAGGGCAGGGTGGAGGCAGCTGTGGGATGCGGTCAGCACAGCACAGAGGGCCTGTGGTCAAAGATACAACTTCAGTTAAGTCCTTCCGTCTTACTGAGCCTCCCTGCTTTGATTGGTAAATCTGGAATGATTATATTAGACCTTTGTCACTCAGCTTGTTGTGAGGTTCAAAAATTAGACTCAATGAGAAAGTTCTTAATAGAACACTACATAAATAAGAAAAGGGTTATTGGACCCTCTTCGCGTCCTGTTAATAAACTGATGCTCTCATGGTAATACAGCAAGTGATCTGAGCATTCTATATATTCGACTTAAGGTTAAACCTTACCTGAGCGGGACTTGGAAGAAATGAGCTGTGCTGTGTGATTCTACAGTCTTTGTGCACTGCACCCACATACACAATTGCCAAGTTCTTTACCACCACAAGGGTAGACTTCCAAAGGACGGTGGAGCCTTATTTCCACACTATAGGCGATAAGCTTAGATGGAAGTTAGGACCCCGCTAATGCTCGTGACTGGCCTGTGAGATTTTCCTTTTCAGATGGTGAATACTTAGCAAGGGAGACTCAGCTCCTGGGAAGCTGAGGTGGGGGGCTCAGCTCCTGAGAAGTCAGCACCTTTGGCCCATGGCAGTAAAAGCCCTGCCCTCTGTCTTCTTGGTCTGTCCCCCATTTCAGCTGCTCTCTCTAACCTTCACACTGCTTGAATAATGCTTTTCCTATTTATTATTTTAAATGAATAGTACCTTCATTTGGGTATCTGTTGCCAGTATTCCTGTGGCTGGGTAATGTCTCCAGAGTTAAGTGATGACTCTGGGGCTCAAGAACCAAGAAAATTTCCACTTGAGGTGGATCTGGCATGGGAGGTTTATTTTTCTCCTTTCTATTTTATTGTTGGCCAGTTTGGGATGGCATGTTGCTAGGTTGTATCGGTTTCTTAGTTCTTGTAACCAAGCTAAGATGCACATGTCAAAAAATATTTTTTTCTTCCTCTCTAAAAAGGTTTTCCCTCTTTTCTATAATGTGTTAGGAGAGGAAAAGAATGTTTGCTTGATTCTAATTCTGGCACATGAAGTGTTTGCTACAAAATGTTTTTATCACCATGCTATCTTGTCAGAGTGCTATCTGTCGTCATTGTCATTTTCAGTTTAGTAGCCGGAACATTCTATTTGTACAAAGGATATTCCATATTTTAAGTAAATTCAACAAAGGAAATTTCAGATGCAAAAAAAAAAAAATAGATAGAAGCTAATTAGTTTTTCATTTCTCAAAACCCTAACGTTAAAATAGCTTTGCGTTTCCAGTATGCCATGCTCTGACAGTACCATTTACAGGTAAAGGGTGATGCTTACCCCAGATTATCGTTACACCATAACTACTCGGGCAAAAAAGAATGTATCCTTGGAAAGGGGGAACAGGACATATGCCAGCCTGGCCTCTAGGCTTAGGGTGATAACTGTGGCACTGTAATTTAATGCTACTTTAGTTTCAGCATTTGCAACCAGGGCAGTCCTAATCGCATTCTCCCCAAAGGAGACTGGGTTTCGCCATAATAGAACTCAGAGCTCCTACAGTGAAACCAGTCCCGTCCCCATGGAAAGTGATAACCACCGATGAAATTGTGAGCTACGTAAAGACCATCTTTGCAGTGCTGAAGTGATAGGAAAATACCTACCTTCTCTTGCCTGGCAACCAAAATCCTTTTGTCCTTAAATAGTTGTGAAGGTTTTCTCATTGTATCAGGCTTTGCAGTGAGCCATAGAAGAAATGAAGCATAATTCCTGAATCTGATTTTCAGATTCACGATGCCCATGTTGAGGAAGGGAGACACGCGTAAATAACAAATTTCGACTTCCTAAACTTCATAATGAACTTGATAATGAACACAGGTATCAAGGAAGCACACAGAAGGTCCTGATGAGTTCTTCCTGAGGTGATTTGCCTCAACCAGTGGTAGTAATTACTAAGTAGATTTGTCCCGTTTCTGTGTCTCTGACATTATTTAATATTATAGCTACATCTGTCTGTCTTTCTAGAGCACCTGCCAGATGGTGTGTTTCAGATTAGGAGTGGTTTCTCACTTGACAGTGCAGTCTGTCTGGTCCTTTGCAGCCATCCATCCATTGCACGAATGCGTCTGCCCCCATATAACAGACATTATATCCTCAACACCGGATTCAGTGAGCTGGTAACATGTAAGTTAATAATGGACAGCGACAGGTGAGACAATGTTATGAATCCATAGTGGAATTAGAGAAAAAGCCATGCCGAGTTTCTTGCTGGTGATGCCATTGTCATCATAAGCTCAGGCAGTCCATGCTGAGATGGGGCCTGCGAGCCAGAACCACATCTACTCATCATTTTCTGTTTCACTCTGTGTCAGACATTGTGCTAGGACAAAGGGCGACATAGCATCTTTGACAGCATGAGACATTACCCCGAATGCTTCTCATGGTGATTGGATCTGCGCTTGTCCCCATCCTGGCTAAAGAACATAAAACCTCGCTACTGCTTTTTTTTTGTTATCTTCTGTCCTTGCAGTAGGGGTTCAGTGCTGCCATAAGGTAACAAATTAAAAGTCAGGATAACAGCATATTTAGATGTCTGTACCTTTTTTTTCTCTCTGGTTTCACAAGACCAAAGGGGCCACAAATTCTACAATATTTACTCTTTGCTCTCTATGGAAAGAGTTTGCCAGTCTATGAAAACTAGTCTTTGAAGAATAACAAAGAAAAAAAAATTAGTGTTCCTAGTCATATTTTTCAATCTATAACATGTGTTTCTGAAACTCTCAGTAAAATTCAGAGCAATTAGAAAGAAAAAAACAAAAAAACTGGGCTAAGATAAAAGGCACATTCATAGACTATAGCATCCCCCTTCTTCAGCCTGTTTGTTCTAAGGATATTGTATGCTTCAGAAATGTCTTCCCGATGCTGAGATATTCACGGTAACACAGTCTGCCTTCCCCAAGCTCCTGGTCTGTTGGCAGAGATGGACATACAAATTGGCAAACGTTTCCCCCGAGGATAAGGCTGTGTATGAGATAGACTGGAGAGGCAGAGAAGCGTGGAGTGGAGTGGCTTAGCTCTGGGGAATTCTTGGAAAGATACCACATGGAGTTGAAATTTGCTCTGTGTCTGAAAGGATGAGCCCTGAAGAAGGGCAAGGGTAGAAACAAACATTTCATTTCTGGAAACTTAGACTCTATCTTGAAAGAATTTGGTGTGTTAATAATGGTATCACAGTTTATGAAGTACTCTCTCATCCATATCTCTTTCATATCTCCACTGGGGGGTTGTTGTAATCATTATCCCTTTAAGAAAAAAAGCTTGATAAAGGCAGTTAATTGAGTGGTTCAAGGTTCTACTGCTTATAAACAGTAGAACTGTCCTGACCCTACTTGTGACTCCAAAGGACTTTCCCCTTAACTCAGACTTTCTGACCTAAATCTAAACACATCCCTGGAACTTGTCTGAAATACAGTAGAAAAGGCCCTTCGACTTTGCCTGCACTAGAGTAACCTGCCTTATTTCAGGCGTTGCCAAGGAGTGTTTTTTGTAACTGATATTGCACATCCGGCTGCCCTCATTAGACTGTCCTAGACTGATGCTCAGTTTTCCTTGGAGATTTCTCTCTTTTCTGTCTTCTTTTTCCCCTCTTCCTTCTGCTGATATCAGACCATAGATCCTCTAGCACCAGTTCCCTCCTGATGCAGTTTCCTTCTTCACTAATGAAATGTTGGTCAGAGGGAGGTGGATCTGTTTAAATGTAACATCCTGGCTTGGCGCCTGCGGCTCAAGTGGCTAAGGTGCTAGCCATGTACACCCAAGGTGGCGGGTTTGAATCCAGCCCGGGCCCACCAAACAACAATGACGGCTGCAACCAAAAAAAAAAAAGAAAAAAATAGCCGGGCATTGTGGCAGGCGCCTGTGGTCCCAGCTACTTGGGAGGCTGAGGCAGGAGACTCGCTTGAGCCCAGGAGTTTGAGGTTGCTATGAGCTGAGATGCCACAGCACTCTACCCAGGGGGATAGTTTGAGGCTCTGTCTCAAAAAAATAAAAATAAATGTAACATCCTCTGGCATTTGAGAGAAAGAAGTAGGACCCCAAGACCCTCCATTCACCAAGGCTCATTATTCACAACGCTAATAGCAATAGGCCTCCATCTCTGATGCTCCCTCCCTCCTCTTACAAAATCTTATCCAGATGCCTCTTCCATATTTATGTGCTCAATTTTCTTTCCAGATCTCTAGCCTCAAATGTCCAAGCTCTTCACCTCAAGAAATTTCTATTTTCACCTTAGTTGTCAGTCTTGTGTCATGGAAATCTCTAACGCTGTGACATCTCTAATGTGTGTCTTTTTCAATTGCCCCTCCAGCAGCTGAAGGGGTATTAATTCTACTGCTGTTACCTCAATAAGAGTGATCTTAGGGATGCGTGTGGTGGCTCACACCTGTCATCCTAGAACTGTGGGAGGCTGAGGCAGGAGGATCACTTGTGCTCAGGAGTTTGAGACCAGCCTGAGCAAGAGTGACACCCTGTCTCTACCAAAAACAGAAAATATTATCCAGATCAGTTGTGGCAGGCACCTGTAACCCCAGCTACTTAAAAGGCTGAAGCAAGAGGATCACTTGAGCCCACGAAGTTTGAGGCTGCTGTGAGCTATGATGATGCCAGTGCACTTTAACCTGGGCAATAGCCTGAGACCTTGTCTCAAAAATAACACACACACACTCACAAAGAGTTGCCTTAAGAATGTAAGTTGAAGCTTTTAATGCATTTTCTTTTAGCAAGAAGTACAAAAGTGTAGGGATTGAGACATTAGATGATTGTCAGGACTCTCATCTTACTACTTCACTTACTACTTTGAACACTGTACAGCTTTCCTAGCCTCCCTGCTTTATCCCTTGCTTTATCTGTGCAAGGGATTGTAATAGGACTTCCCTATTTTGCTGTGATAAGGATTAAGTAAGCACATGTATAACTCTGAAAACAGTTTCTGGCTATGTAAGTTTTAGTTATTATTATTACTTTTTTTTTCTACTTGAACTTGTCATACAATTTTTCTATTTTGGGTTCAAAAATATGGTTAACATAATTATGGGTTTTAATAGAATTTTTGGATTAGCCCCTGAACCCAACATGCAATTATAGCACTGCTTTTATGAGTGAATGAATTCCTGAGTTCCAAACAGATGAGTTACAAAGAAACTCTTGGATTGAAGTCTTTCATCTGTTAGAGATGGTCCAATTTGGAGCTGAAGACTGATGGTGAAAGATAATTGAAGATCTGCAAATATGTTTACTAAATTCATGGTCCATTTGAGTTTGCATTCATAGGCATTTCTCACATGCCTGCTCCAATGCAGCCAGTCAAGGTCAGTGTTAGGTTTATAGAATACATTTATTTTCCTTGTTGCTTTTTGTTTCTTTGCACTTTGGCCTGTTCTGTTTTCCCCTTTATTAAGAAATGAAAGTCTCTGATCAGTAGATTGCATACCATCTGATCCTGGGTCTTATGACCTACAGCTGAGAGATTCTTTAGTCATGCTGTTAGATATGTCCTTAGGTTTGCTAGCTGGAGCAGAGTTGGAGCTCATCCCCTCATCATTGCTTGTTGGTAGAATGGGGTGAGGGCTCCCTGTGCTCAGTCTCAATGAAGGTCATTTCATTTGCTTTATAAAACGTCCATGACCCCTATTTTAAATTTTGAAAATAAACATCGTGCAAGATTTCCTACAGACCCAATTATTGCCTAGAACTAGGAAAAATACTGTAGTTTATGCAAAGATTAATACAGTTTATTTGGACTAATATGCAAATGTATATAGAAAACAAAGTCTATTAACTGCTACGAAGTGGCAAATGTTCTTTAGGAATTACGTGGAGGCTCAGACGGAAGGTGCTGTTGATTGGATTTTATCAACTACCCTTGGACAACCAGTGACCTCTGAATAAAGAATATTAGGAAAGGGACTTTTCTGGCAAAGGAAATATGTAGTAACACGAGTCACTAGAGAGACAGAATTCTCAATATATTGAGAAGAGACTAAGATTTATAGCTTAATAAATAAATTATAATAAATCTGTTAGAATGCCTCAAAAATAGTCCATCTAACTAATTTAGCCACATTGTACTTCAACATTCCCATACACCTTGTGAGAATCAGCAAAACCCTTAAAATGTTAAAATGCAGATGACTGAACTCTTTTTCTGTGTGTGTGTGTGAACACATATACACTCCACATATATACTCCACATACACAAAACAATGACAATACAAATGAATCAATTTTCCACAGTTTTCTCAAATAACGGCATGCTTAAGCACTGCACTCAGCAAAATGATGAAGTCCATCAATATTTCTCAGTCCTGCTGAGTTTCTCTGTGGTCCCCAGTAGCTTAGCCAGTCTCTTCCATAAGTAGGTGAAGATTGCAGATTCTGCCTCTGCAAGGACAAAGATCCCTTCCCAAAGAAATATGAGACAACTCTAACCAGCAGCGCCATTGGTGAGTCAGAAATTAGGAAGATGGAGTCAACTTGGTTATACCCAGCAGGGAGGAAATGATCCTAATCCTACCCAGAGAATTGACCATAGAATAACATTTCATGAGGTTGGACCAGCATCCTATAGAAAGGGAACTTTCTTAAACAATTTATATGGACAAAAAGTATGTATCTATGTAAGATAATGGGTGAAGGCCTGTACATCATTTGGAAGTTCACTAAGAAACAGAAGATGTGAAAGGAACTCTTCCTGGGTTTATGTTTTGTTTTTCAGTGAAGGAATGATGTTCTATCCCTTTAGCCAACTGATCTACATGTACTTTCTAGTCACCTGAACATTGATGTGGGTCTAAAATAGACCCCTGTTCTTCTATTAACTACAAAATAAGAAAGAGCCCAGAAGATGTTCCTAACCGCACCTAGAAAAGAGCCTGGAGTTTGATCAGGAAGAGCTGTCAGGTTCAAGATGAGGAAAGTGACCTCAGGAAGGAAAGGGTAGAATGACCCAGGCAGGCATCAAAGAAGAAATGAAACATACGGTAAATTTTAGAAAATGAGTAGGATAAAATTTGCGGACAGAATTAGGGGAATTGCTTAATAAATATCATAGAATATCAGTGACACTTGGAAGGTGCTTGGAAGAAGCATAGATTATTATCTCAACGACAGGAAAGCTAAAATATAGCCCTCTGAAAGAAGACTCCATTGCCTTTGAAAATAGCATGATTGCCAGCCCTGGGGAGGCTGGAATGTGGCAGCATGAATTCACTCATCAAACGCAGCAGAACTTGTGGGTTAGGTCACCATGGAGGTTGTTTCCAACCTTAAAATTCTAAAAGTCTAGTAGTTCAAAAGAGTTCTTCTCAAACGATAGGGGCAGATACCTACTAAGAATTAAAGAGAGGAATTGGTCCATCTGCAAGTGTATTTAAATTAGATAATCCTGAGGTTGTTTTTAATTTGTAGTCAAAACCTCTCATTTGCATACGTGGCCTTTAAGGAGGACTCCTGCTTCCTTATACAATAGTAAGCCCTGAAAACCTTTCTTTTTAGAAAACAGTTTGATTTTTTAAGAAGAATGCCCATGCCCAGGAATACCCAGGTGCTGCCAGGCCTCCAAGTGAGGCCCTTGTAGACAGACCTGAGTGCCTCCTTCCCCTCGCTGTGCCTGTGAATATTGGCTGCCGTAGAGCACACAGTCTGTGACAGCAAGTTGGTTTCATTTCTTAAAGTTGATCTTCAAAGCCGTGAAGCAATCGCAAACTGTTTGAGATCCCAAATCAAGGAACAGATTGTGTAGACTCAAAAAAAGCAAACAAACAATTACATTTAAAAACAAAGTGTTGGAATAAACCAGCAACAACCTTTTTGCTCACCTGCCAAGGCCCTGTGGCTAAGCTTCTGTTTTTGCCAAATTACAGCAATCACATCCGACAGTGTCCTTCTTGTGCTACTGACAGGTGAACCGTTTCCGGTGGTGAAATCTGGAGGGGGTTGAGAGCCCTCGCTCTGAACATGACTTTCCCACTGGCCAGTTTCTGATTGCGAGCAGATCACACTTCTTTTCTCCATTTGGAATGACGGGTCTATGAATCTGCCCACTGGAGGAAACCATAGTGAATAATGACTCACCTTGTCACCGTGCCCTTGGAACATGCCACCAGGGGCGTGGGGGGCTCGTTAGAGTTCTCGGAAATAGATGAGGAAACAGGATCAGAGAAGGCACCTACTCAAGATTACAGGACATTATGACATGAGAATGTAAGCCCAAGGTTCCCAGTGTCGCTTGCTCTTTCTACTACTTGATCCTACTACAAGCTGACTGCTCATTCAATAGCTCTTGAAAGGGAGATTCTGTTACCTCCTTTGAAGATAATACTTGATCCCTACTTTCTCACAGGGCTTTCCAAATAGAAGCCACGTTGGCCCATTTCCATGGAATATTTTGCAAGTCTTTAGGTATTTTATTAATTGCTGAATTGTTCAGAGGTTTTAAGTTGTCTGATGATATCACATCCAAATTCCATTATTTTATCCAGTTTCCCTCCCCATGTGCACATTCTCCTTAATACGGAAGGGATGTGGAACTTCCCAAGAGCTGTCAAGGTATATATATCCAAAAGCGGAGCGTATAAGACATTTATCGCCGTTTTTATTTTCTTGCTTTGATCTGGATAAGATATAAGAGGGCGAAGAACTGTGTGACTAACAATCATTACAACTTTAATTTCAAAATCTTTGCCCTCATGTTATTGCTGTACTTGGCTTTCCCCGGTATTATAAATCATTGATCACAGGCTGATAGAAATTTAGCTTTATCACTAGTTTTCTTGTATGTTATATGCTCTTTCCATTGTAGTTTTGTCAGTTTGCTCACTTGAACAGCTTCCCGGGACTGTGGGAGCAGGTCTGCAATCCACGGCCCATACTCATGGTGTGTTTGTTGGATTGTGGGGTGGGGGTGGGGGTTGCCTTGCCAGTGTTTGTGCCTGGCGTTCCTTCATGACCCCTATGGCTTATCCAACCCAAACAAAGAGCTGGTCCTCAAACACACTAACCGATTTCATTCCTCCCTCTGTTTTAAATAAAATTATCTCTCTTTAGAGAATGCCTTTTAGAAAAAAACTCAGTTTGGCTAAGCTCAAAAACACCACTTCTGTGATGCCCTCACTGATTCCTTCAGAGGGAGATAATAATTTCTTCCTCTGCATCCCCACAGTACTCCCTTGTAGCACTGTCTGAGCCAGGCGCTGCCAACTCAAAGCAGCATACAGATTTCTATTCTGGTGTGGCGTGGATGTGCGCTATCTCAGGGTCCCTGTTAACCTTTGGACTCCTGGACCGCCTTGGGGTTAGCTCAGATTTTTGTTTAGTAATCAACATAGTGACAGTGATGATGACTAACTAATGCTTTTGTTATTTAAGTATATGAATGGATGTTCCATACTTCTGAAGTCATTTTTTTAACTGAACTAATACGTGCTACTGGCTGAACAAACAGACTAATGAGTGTAAAACAAACACAGTTCCTATCCGACCTTTCCCTCTTCTCCTTCCCGGTCCTGCTTCCCATAGACGCTCTTAGCTGTTTGTCCTTGGCTTTTGTACAATTCCACGTTTTCTATCTTTGGGTCCATGAATCCTAGATGTTCTCTGTGGGTTAATATTATGATGCAAACTAGGTAAATGTGCCATCCCGATGTATTTCTGATTTGTAGAGCCGTCTACTATGGGGAACATTTGTGCATCTCCCTCCAAAACTGGGAGCTAAACTTTCGTTATCGGCAAATCCTTGAGGTATCTCGCAGGTATCACAGTCAGTTTGTTTTTGCTGGCTTCGACGCTGACCTGCTGACCTGGTGCTTTCGGTTGATTATCTTTGCCTTTGAGCCGAAACTTAGGTTTGGGTATTGCAAGAGCAGATTTAGTGAAATAATGATAGAACGACGTGAAGGTTTTTAATGTCCTTTCAGGAAATACAAGGTGCTGTTAGTGACCACAGAGCTGGCAGTCCAGTCTTCATCCCACGTTGTTTTCAAGTATAGTCTAGATCAGTGGTTTTCAAACGTTTTTATCTCACAACATACTTGAACCTTTAGTTAAACTCTCATGGTGCACTTAAATTATGTTGATTTTTTAAAAAAGAGTAAAAGAAAGAATATACTTACTGTGCTTTCAACTTCTTTTGAAATAATTTAATTAATTATCTTTATAAATTTTTGTGGCATACCCAAGGTCCTCTCATGGCCCAGCAGCATGCCGCGGCAGACTGGTTAGGAATCCCCGGTCTAAATGCTTCAGGAGTGTTAACTAATAGTGGGTATATCTTGATGGATTCTATATGGTATAAAATAACCTATGCAGTATCAGGGATGACTTTTCCTTTAGCATTAGATTATTTCCATATGATGTATTTTTCTGTCTACCCAGGGCTTAATGACGATTGAATACAAGTGATCAGAGTAAGAGACCAGGAGACCTAGATTCAGTTGTTTACAAGCAAAGCAATCTTTACATGTTATTTCTTTTTTTTTTCCGACAATCTCAGTTTTGGACTAATACAATAGAATTATTTGTCTTAGAATCCTTTTTGTGTAACTATTAAGTAATTTTGTATCCAGGGTGGCCATGAAGTTCATGTGCAACTTAAAATAGTGTGCAATTGCAGAGGAACATTATGGCTGACCCGGATATAGTTAACCGTTTAGTTATTATGTTGCTAACAAAGGGATCTTGGGTAGCCCTAAATAATTCATTTCCATTTATTGGTCAACAAATCTCTCTTCGATTGTTTTCCAAAGTTAAGGTTTATACAAAATAAAAGCCCGGCAGGCAAGCAGACAAGTTAGTATCTTGGGGACTGGCTGCCCCAGAGCACAGAAGAGCAGCCGGAGCAGGCGTCCTCAAACTATGGCCCGCAGGCCACATGCAGCCTGCCTAGGACATTTATCTGGCCTGCCACCGCTATTTATCCTGCTTAGCAGCTGACCCACCCCAGGGCCTGCAGTCCAGCCCTCCAACCGTCTGAGGGACAGTGAAGTGGCCCCCTGATTAAAAAGTTTGAGGACCCCTGAGCCAGAGTCTGGCTTCTCACTCTCCCTGGGTTGCTGCATGTTCACACTGTCTCTTAATCTGGCTGGAGTTTGCACCATCGTTCTTCTCCCGTAGAACCCACTGCACAGATAAATATTTGATTAATTTATTTAGGTTTTAGTTTATATGAATGGTTCTGCACTCACCACACATGGTTTGAGAGCTGGCAAGGATTTTGCAATTATTATTCTCAATTCATCTCCCCTCCGTTCTTCATCTTTTACCCAAATGGCTTTCATTTCCCACACAGCAGGGACGAGTTTATTCTGCCCCGTGTTGGTTGGGTCATTTAAAGCGTAGGGATGTGGGAGTGAGTGAAGTGGAGGGGTACGGAGCAGTTCTCACTCTTGTGTTTATCTGAATGATACTTGTTTTACATTCTCACCTTCCTTACTTCTGTCTCTGTCCTCACCGGTGAAGATTCTTCCTAAGACGACCAATCGCGGGATGGTCACCTTCCCCCCGTTTTATATCCTTGTGGTGAATGCAACAACATGATATTTCTTCTACTTTCACACATGCAAACAAAATAACCTAAGATATTTGAAGACAATTCTTTAAGGAGGCTGCTTCAACCTACCAAAAAGCAGAACCATTCAATAACGTGCACACGCTTTGAAGTGCAGGGAGTATTTGTGTGTCCATCATCTCATTCTCATGCTGGCACAGACTCCTTTCAGGGGGGAATCTGGTCCTGTTTTATAGGTCTAGAAATTGTTAGAGGAGTCTAAATGGCTGATTAAAATAGGAACCCCAAATCCACTTCCTCATTTCTGTCTTAGCATCCTTGTTCTTTCAACTATTTTAGGCTCCAATGCTGAGCATCATGGGACTCCTTGTCATTTCCAACATGAAGGGGTTTTCCAAAGGGATATGTGAGTGTGTGTGCGTGTGTGTGTCTTAAATAAAATGTATTTAAGAGCAGTTTTAGATTCACAGTAAAATGGATAGTACAAGAGTTCCCACAGATTCCCTGTCCCCATGAATTCACAGCCTTCCTACTATTATCAACAGCCCCCAAGAGTGGCACATTTGTGGCACCTACGTCGACACATCTTTATCCCCCAAAGTTGATGTTAAGGTTCACCCTTGGTGTTGGGAATTTCACGGGTTTTGACACATGCACGAGAGTATTTATCCACCATCACAGTATCGTACAGAATACCGTGTTCTCTGCCTCTCATCCCTCACTCCCTCTCATCACTGGCAGCCACTGAAGTTTCTGCTGTCTCCATAGTTCTGCTGTATCAGAATGCGTGGTTAAATCACGCAGCATGTAGCCTTTTCAGATTGGCTTCTTTCACTGCAGAATATACATTGCAGGTTCCTCCATGTCTTTTCATGGCTAGAGAGTTCGTTTCTTTTTCATATTGGATAGTCTTTCGTTTTGTGGATGTACCATAGTTCATCCATTCACCGACTGAAGGACATCTTGGAGGTTTCCAAGTTTTGGCAATTATGAATAAAGCTGCTATAAACATCCATGTGCAGGTTTTTGTGTGGACATAAATTTTCAGCTCATTTGGGTAAATACCAAAGAATGCGATTGCTGGATCATATGGTAAGAGTATGTTTAGTTTTGTAAGAAACTGCCAAACTGTCTTCCAAAGTGGCTGTACCATTTTGCGTTCCCACCTGCAATGAATGAGCGTTCCTGTTGCTCCAGCTTCGTGGCCAACATTTCATTGTCAGTGTCAGTGGTGCCGTGTTTAGGACTGGGGCTATTCTAGTGCGAGGATACGCTCGCAGGGGCATAGCCTTGTTGAGCTCGTGATTCCCTGGTGATGCTGAGCCCTTCTCATGTGCTTACTTTCCACCTGAATGTCTTGAGTGAGGTCTCTTTTTCCTACTTTTAAGGGGTAGTTTTTTTTTACTGTTAAGTTTTCAGAGTCCTTTTTTATTTTTCAGCCCTTTATCAGATACGTCTTCTGCAAACATTTTCTCCCACGCTAGTGCCTGTCTCCTCATGCTCGGGGCAAAGTTTTGTTTCTGACCCATCCTCCTCTCTCTGATGTGCCCTCCCCAGTTTGTAACAGATGGAAAATAGACTAAGTTGGGGGAAGCCGAATTTTCTTAGAGAATTCTTTGGCTCCCCCCCCTTTTTTTTTCTCTTTTCCTTTCACAGAGTAGGCAGCAGCCTCAGAAAGATAAAAAGATGATTCTGATGTTCAGTGAGTGCTTAATTTTTGAACTCTACTAAACTTCTGGCTTCTGTTGCAGAGCACTTGCAAACCCTTCCTAGCTTTTCAACATCTGTTCTTCATGGGGCCAAAAAGAGACAGAGAGAGAGAGAGAGAGAGAGAGGAAAAGAAGGGAGAATGGTTGGCTCAGCTTCTCAACAATAAAAACACTTAAATCATTTCTCTCTGTTACGCAGACATGATGCTTTTTTCTTTCTTCTAAACCGTAAGCTCCCTAAGAGGAAAGGATTCATTCTGTAGAACCTAAAAGAGCTCTTCAGGAAGGAGGCATTTGAACAACGTTCCTTGGATCCAACTTGCTAGCCTTCTTTATCCCTCAGTGGGATAAGTCATCATTGCACTTTGAAGTCTCTTTATCTTAATGGGCTCAATTATACAAACAGTTTAGGGGAGCAAGAGGGGTCATTCCCTCCCTGCATTTGGAAATCCTTTCTGCTGTTGAGGCTGTGAGGGTGACTGGGGCTGATCAATCAATTAGCATTTGTTTCACTTGTGTTGATTTTTGTTCTTAAGAAAAGCACAGTGGAAAAACCAGCTTAATGAGATAACCAATAGCAGAACTGCTTTGGAAATCGCACTAACTATTTCAATGGGAAGGCTAATATTCTTGTCCCTGTTATTAATCAGCATCCCCTCCCAGAGCAGACACAAAGAGGAAAGCTATTCGGGGACGTGTGAATCAGCATATTGCCTGTACCTCATTTATCTTTGTGCCATGCACATGTTCCTGAATTTCTCAAAGGCATGTGACTTTCAAGAAATCTTTAAATATGTAAATAATATTATAAAGCCCCTGATGAATTGCAAATGCGCTGCGTTATTCTCCGTGTCTGAGTGATACAAAGAGAAGCTCCACTTCCCTGCTGGATTACCTGTGTCGCCTGTTACATTAATCAACATCAGTCAGCTTGCAAGAAGGGTGCGTTGTCTGAATTTAATGAACTTCTGAACTGAATGGAATGCATCTAATTGACAAAGTGTCACCAAACAGAGAGTACAAGTTCCCTGAAAAACCAAAGTGAGAGAAGAAACAGGATGGGGAGCAGAAATCCGAGCCTGAGCTCCGGGATGAGTTCACGAGGCGTCCCGAGGTGCATGTGCACCTGTGAGGTAACCCGCCTGTGTGGGTGCCCTATGATCACCTCCTTGGATCTAATGACAGGGCCCTGCTGTCTCTCTGGCTTTTAGCCTTTCTAGTTCCTTTAATCGCAGGATAGCAACTCAGAAAAGAAGTGGGGGAGAGTCACATCAAAGATAACCCACAGTAAAGATTTCAAGCTGTTAGATAAATGAAATGTTTCCACAGGAGGGTTTATTTTTTTGCCTTCAAAATCTCCTGGGACTCCATAAATTAAAGATAAACACTTTCAAACAAGTTTTTCCTATTCTCTTCACTCCATTTTATCGTATTAAGTATCAAGCACATTGCTACTTCACGCTGGAGCAGGTAGGGTGGCTGTTGGGTCAGTATTTGGTGTGCATCCCCCTGATGGATGCTGTGCAAGGTTGTGATACCTTATCTGACACAATAAGAAAGGTTGCAGTACATGGGAAAATGTAAACTGTTTTTATTTGTGTCATCAGGTTGATCTTTTCAGGATGTCATTGGAGTGAATGGTTCTATAAGGCATTGTGATGAAATGCGATGTAGAATTTACACTGTTCCATGTAACCTGTTAAACACACTACATCTATTACAGGTCAAATATTGCCACATGTCATGTTGGACGGAGCCACAGTGAAGACAGGGCAGAACATTTTGGTTTCAAGGCCAACTCACCTCTGAGCTTTTCCAGGTCCTTGAACTAAAAAGGACCGTCTCCTTTCTCAATTCTTATTGCCCTGTGTCACATGCCTTAAGGAAAGATCGAATCTTCTAAAGTTATCTGTCTGTACATCTCTGCGCCCCTCTCAGGAGATAAAACTCTGTGAGGATGTGTTCTTCACTGACTCGTTCTGGTGTACTGCTCGGCACATCAGACCTACAAAGTGTCCTACAACTCTGACTCCATGAACAAAACCATACCTGGTACTTCAAGTCAACCTATTTCTCTATTAAAACAGCTGTGAAGTTCAAATCTTGGATATTCTTGGACTGCAAAAACAATTTTTAAAAATTATATTTACCCCCAGCATTTTCCTGAGTGTTAGGAGGAGGAGTGTGTGTGTGAGAGACAGAGAGAGAGACTGATGTAGAAGACACGTTGACCCACGTGCTCAATTCTCTAATTCAGTGAAACAATAATAATCTTTAGATAATTTTGAGACTGTCAGTATCTCCTGTTTTCTGTTCCATGTTGGTAATTTTTAAAAGCCTAATTTTTTTTTCATGTGATGAGTATAGAATTATTACCACCTACCAAAATTAGGGAGAACTCGGGAGTAAGATAGGCCACAGCCTGGTGGTTTTCAACTGGTGCTATCGGTGTTTAGGACCAAAGAGTTCCTCATTGTGTGGGAATGCCCCGTGCATAGTAAACTGTGTGGTGCCTGGTCTCTTTAAGTGCCAGTAGCACCACACACACACACACACACACACACACACACATATTACATTAAGTCCCCCAGAGGAATGTGTCCCTCAGTGTCCACATCTTTTGAGAACCACTGTCTGGATTTGTAGTGCACTAAGATGGAGTGTGATTGAAAGTTGCCTGAGGACTGTGTGCAGTTTTTATTTTTCCACTAGCCCCTCTCAAGTTTAGCCACGTAGCCTGTGAGGCCTGTTGTTTTAATGGAATTGAACGTAGGTCAATATTGGTTATAAGGAAACTGAATACTTTTTTCCTGTGTCGAACGGACGATAGGTATGCAGCATGACATAGCACCCAAAATATTGTTAATTTTCGGAAAATATAAAATTTCCAGACAGTCTAAAAGGTGACATTTTAGGATAATGGAAAGAGTGGTTCTAATAAAATACTTTATAATAGTTTCTACAGTTCTAATCTTATAAGTAGTTATTGTTTTATTAAAAAAATGATAATTGCCTCTCTGAACATAGCTGCCATATTCTTTTCATTCCTGAAAGCAGTTTTAAAATTACATGCTTTGAGGCCAACTTGTCTGTTTCTTTTGTAATATCGATCAGTTTTGTTGAAGAAATAAGTGGCGATCTATAAATTTTGCATTTTAGGGAAATTTTGCACTTCATTCATCGTTTTATCTTAGCTGCTGCCTGAATTGTCAGGATGTGATTCATCCTATAACTCTACAATTTGTGGCTGAGCAGAAATGCAGTTACTTCCAGGCATCCCTCTGAGATTTCTTCTTTCTTATTCCTTAATCCATTCATTCAATCCCAGAATGCCAACTTTGCCAGGGACTGGCCAATTCATTGATATGTAAATGAATAAATGCCTTCATTCAAGAAGTTTGTGAACTAAGAATTATAATGTTAGTACCTAGTATTATTTCTGTGGCATAACTTAACAAGCAAAATTGCATGGTGGTATTTGTAGTCAAGAGAACTAAGAACACATTCTTAAATCACTCTTTCCTGAGTTATGGCTTCATCTCATTCGTTCAAAGAAGTCTCTCAAGTATTAATATTCTATTAGCATTTCATTCCTACTGGTGTGGAACTTGAAGGACCAAAAAGGTTCAGGCAGACATCCTCGATCACATGAGCTGATCTTTAGACTTGAAAGGTTCTTCAAAGCAGCGTGGCTTAGTAGAAAAATCAGGGAACTGCAGGTCCAGGGTGGGATTCTGTCTTGGTGCATTCTCTAGCTGTGTAAACATAGATAAGACACTTCATTTTGAACACATTATGTCCTTCTTTGGGAAAAAGAGTATACCTGACAGGCCTCTGTGAAATAGTGATTTTTCAGCAGGGAGGAGGGAAAGGAGGGCCTGTTCTCTACTCAATAATCATTCAGCAAATCCCTTTGAATGTCTTCTGTGTGCTCGTCACCCCTGCAGGTGCTGGGATTCAATACCGAACACAGTCATAATACATCCTGCCCTCCGGAGGCTTCCATTCTGGTGGGTTACACTCAGAGAAGGAGGAGGTGATGTTCAAAGGCGATAGAACCTAATACCATAATGAATTCCTAAAACCTCCACCCTGCTGGCTGTCCTCCACCCGCTCACCCTTGTTGGAGAAAACTTGCTTTGTAGCAGTGATTTTCAATGGTGGGCCATGAGAGGATCTTACGTGTGCCATGAAAATTTTAAAGATTATTAATTGAATTATTTTTGAAAGAAGTTCAAAGCACAGTGTTTTTTTTTTAATTTCTTTTTCTTTTTAATCAACATAGTTCCAGTGTGCTATGGACGTTTAACTCCCAAGTTCAAGTGTGCCATGAGATAAAAAAAGGTTGAGAAACACTGCCTTAGACGAAGGCATTTTTTCTGGTGTTAGAGCTGGGTGGTGTGCCCTCACAGAAAAAACAGTAATAAAAATCTTAAGGCTTTCTTAAGATGTTAAGGTTGATGTACCTTCTCATTCATGAGTGTACAAAAAGAGAAGTTTGCCCTAAAAAAAAAAAAAAAGAAAGAAAGAAAAGAAAAGAAAAGTTTGCCCTAATCACATGGGATTGCTTTAAAGCCCACTTAGTCTTTGGGAATTAGAGTTAGAGGTCATTAAGCGCTATTCTGTCTACAAATAAAGTAGGCTTAGGCAACAAGATCGGGGAGGCTGTGAGCCCTGCATGGCTTGGTAGGTGTTTCTGTAGCTTCCAAACTCCCGCCTCCCACCTGCCCACTCTGTGTGGTAGTTCCAGGTAAGCACATGATCCAGATGTGACTGGGGCTCAGAGATGCTAGGGGGCCAAATAGTAGAAGAACTAAAGTTAGAGTTGAGGCCTTCCAGCCTCACCAACCCCCTGTTCGTTGTTGGTGGTTTATTTTGTTTATTTTTTTCTTCCTGGGACCCACATCTTTTGTGACCTATCGAACAAGACTGTGTTAACGGGGATGTTTTGTAGCTTTTTATTTCTTCCTTATTTTAATGGCAATGCAAACCAACGTGTACAGGAATCTGAAAAGAAAGGTTCTGAGGAATTTGTGCGGCTCCTTTTTCGAAGAAAAGACAGACTTCTCTTGATGAAGCCTTGACGGTGGCAAATTTAGATGAGAAATGAAAGCAAAACAGCCTCCTCAAGGTTAGACAGTGACTCGAGTCATTCTATGCACTTAAACAATATTTAGGATGACCCCATGTAAACTCACATTATCACTTAAAAGCCAGTATAAAAATACTGCCCATCTGGTGTGCTAGTCCTGCTGTCGTTTGCCACATTTCTCTGACAAGCTGTTACCTCAGTATAGAGAGAGAGTATACATTTTGGAATCCGGAGTTTGAGTTTGAAAAAAAAAAAAATGGTATCTGGTGCATATGGACTAGATTCTGTTCTTCCAAATGTAGATTTGTAACCTCATTTATTCTTAAAGATGATGTGTTAAATTAGTTTTTTTTTTTTTTTTTTACTCTGAAGATTGAAGCTCTTATAATTTTATGCCTGGACATGAACAATGTACAATAGGAAATCATTTAGTTTACACCCCGCCATATGATATGCAGAGTGGGCGTTGGGAGGTGTTTATAGCAAACACCACAACTAAGTTCTAAGCCGCTCTCTGGAAACTATGTAACTTTTCAAGTCTTAAAGATTGGAAGGTTTGTAAGTGCAGCATGTGTAATTGCTTCCAAACAAATCATTCTTAGCGCTAAGGGACTCTTAATTCCACAATTTCCAGTAGCACTGAAACAGCCAAAATGTAATCTGAGCCCTTCGCAGGTGTTTAACCCTAAAAGGCAAAACTGGAAGTTAGAGCCTCAGGTTTGCAGGGAACTGTGGCTAATGCCCAGCTAGAAATTCCAACCCGGCACAGAAGTGCAAGGTCCCTGCATGATTCTCTGTTTTCACACAGGACAGTTGCTTCTTTTTCTGCAAATTTCCTAGGAAACATTTAAAAGTAAAACAACAAGAGCAGTGGTATGTGACTGGCTGTGATATTGTTAATACCACCTCCTAGATTTTTCTGGGAATACTTCTTAGTGCGTGTATTCTAGCACATAAGTCAAAAGCTGACATTTTATTCATTTCTTTCATTCCAAAAATATTTGTTGAATGACTATTATTTGTAAGATCTCGGGCTAGAAGCTTAGGCAAATACAAACATGAGCGTCTATCAGAATCTGAAAGTCATTATGTAGACTGGGAGAGAAGCAGCATGTGAAAATACACTTTTAGGAAAGTTGAGAAGGGAAGTAGGGAGAGGCTTTTAAGACTGGGTAGAAACAAGAGGGTTAAGACACTGAGGATGACATTTTTAATTCCATGTCTATCAACTCTGAGACTGATAGTAGAATCTACTGACTTAGAGCATGCAGCATTTAAAGTTGCAGGATCACCGGCATGGTGGCTCACACCTGTAATCCTAGTACTCTGGGAGGCAGGGGGTGAGGAGGGTGGTGAGGTGGATGGCTTGAGCTCAGGAGTTCAAGACCGGCCTAAGCAAGAGCAACATCCAATCTCTACTAAAAATAGAAAAATTAGTTAGGTGCCTATAGTCCTAGTTACGTGGGAGGCAGAAGCAAGAGAATTGCTGGAGCCTAAGAGTTTGAGGTTGCTGTGAGCCATGACAGCATAGCTTTCTATCCAGGGTGACCAAGTGAGATGTCTCAAAAAATAAACCAACACATATATAAATAAAGTCACAGTTTTAAAGTTACAAGACATTTGTAACTTTAACAAATCTTTCAGTCAAAATTCCTTATTTCCAAATGGGAAAAGGAAGAGTTTGGGGTGAGCAAGGATATTTTGCCAAGGGTCACAAACATCTTCAACATTATTTCAGAGGGAAAACCAGGGTAAGAACCCAGGCTTTGTGTGTTGTGTAGTTTTATTTTGTTTCTCTGCCCATCATTTCCCCACCCTTTTCCTTTTTTGTTTGTGCCCACTGTGACTTGAGGCTACTTCAGGCCAGCAGTTGAGGTTTGAATCGATTTCAGATGAGGGCATTTTTAAGATGGGGATTTCATGTTGAACTAAACTCACCTCCGTGTTGGCACGCACATTACTTCCTCTTCCCCCGTATAATTTTGCTATTGGATTTAACACATGTGGTTGGTGCTAAAGCTTCGACCACAAGCACATTTGAAGATTATGCTTATTTTTGGATATAGCCACCTTCGCCTGAATGGCTGGAAGGGTGAGGGGTGGGGGGAAATGAAGTCACGGGATTCTAAATTGTCATATCTCGTGGCCACAGGCTTTTTATTTTGCTCAATACCGTGATTATGTCATCCTCAGTGCCGTCTGAAGTCTCCAGAATTTTCCCCCATTGTCTTCTGGGTTCCAGTCCCCATTGCCTCTCTGGCAGTAGCCGGTTTCTGCCCCGTAGACCAGTTTCAGTCTCCCTCACATGTTGCTCATAAGTCGTTTTTTCTCCGCATGTTTGTTTACGCAGTGTGGCTCTGGATGGACTGTTTTCTCTGCATCTTAAAATCTTTCCAGTTGTAAAGTCTCAGGTCCAATACCACCCAGGCTAAAATGGCTCTGCTGCGTCTTTGGCATTTGTGGATGTCTGCCTTGGATTACAGTTATTCTACTGACACTAGACATTAAAAACTGGAAAAGAGAAATACTTTACATTTGTAAGTCTTATCTCCGTAGGAGCCAGCATTCCCTTTTTCCCTTAATAAATAAACGAGGAAGCTATTATTTTGGCATAGTTTTCCATGTCTTTTCAAAGTTTCAGCAGTCCCTTTGCAATAAAATTAAAATCTATAAGCAGGGCCCGTCTCAGTGGCTCATGCCTGTAAACCTAGCACACTGGGAGGCCGAGGCTAATTGCTTGAGCTCAGGAGTTCAAGACCAGCCTGAGCAAGGGTAAGAACCTGTCCCTACAAAATACAGAAAAACTAGCCAGGAGTGGTGGTGGGCACCTGTAGCACCAGCTATATGGAAGGTTGAGGCAAGAGGATCACTCGAGTCCAAGAGTTTGAGGTTCTGCTGAGCTGTGATGCCACAGCACTATGACCCAGGGTGACAAAGTGAGATTCTGTCTCAATAAATTAATTAATAATTAAAAATCTATAACATGTTAACGTCTAGATGTGTTGGCAGGCTTGTCAGCACTTCCTCTAGTTTATCAAATTCCAATGTTTATTGAAATTGAAAAATTTATCCATATTTTTTAACGAAAAGTACAAATCTAGTTGATCAAAGCCTTCTCCTCCCCCTTTTCCTCACTCTGTCAATAGGAAGATTACATATAGACGTGGTTTACATATAGACGTGGTAACAGCAGATACTTTTTTGTCCCATTTTCCCTTTTGCCCACAAATTAGTGAATTGTGACAATCAAGAGGCAACTGTTATTTTCAAGTATGTGAAAAAAGATGCTTCTTATTTCTCTGCTATTTCTTCTTTTTATTTTAAAACATAGCTGGTGTAGAGTGGCCCATTCTCCCCGGAAAGCAGTGAGTCTGAGACAGATTCCTGTGATCGGCCCCCACATTCAGTGGAGGTACAGAAGCCTCCAGGCCTAGCATAGATGTAAACCCAGAGGTGACATTTGAGTGTAATATTAAGTGTAATACTAATGACTTAGCCACAAAGGACGACTCTGAATATTAGGCTCTTTTTGCATCATTTACGACATTTGCAGGAAATCTAATGATGGCGAACGTTCCATTTCCAGTGGTGTCTAGGAACGCTGCCTCAGGAGAGCAAGAAGACATTCTGTACCAATCATGGTTTCAGTGAAGTGCTTGCAAATCCTCCATTAATCTTTGCTTTTGCATTTTGAATGCTTTCCTGCTCACACTTCAGGTATCAAGGGACTGAACGAGTTTGAACTGACTGTACAAGAATTTAAGTAAGAACTGGGAGGAGCAGAAATGAGGAAGCTATTTGCATTCCTGGAAGGCAGAACTCACATTCATAATCTTGCTTGATATTAAGGTAGTCTGCTTTCCAAATGCTAGTGACCTTTTTGTCTTAAATTTTTTAATGGTTATAAAAGTTATTAGTATTTTTTAAAGAAATCACCCTATGCAGGACATGAAAAGAAGTGGAAGTGGACCTGTGCCCCAGGGCTTCCTTCCCAGGATAATTTTGGGACATTTTATTCTCATCTTGTTCTATTTTGTTTTTCTAATATAACATTTTTGGAGGTTTTTTTTTGACATTTAATAATGGTTTTACTTACAAAGTTAGTAAAGATGATAATTAAGAAAATAAAATGGTACTATTGCTTTATAGTTGTACACCATAAGTGAATAAATGGATGCAGCTTTTTTGTGTGTCAACACATCCTGATTCATTTTCCATGTTTTTCTTTTCTTTTTTTTTTTTTAGAGACAGAGTCTCACTTTATCGCCCTTGGTAGAGTGCTATGGCGTCACAGCTCACAGCAACCTCCAACTCCCGGGCTTAGGCGATTCTCTTGCCTCAGCCTCCCAAGTAGCTGGGACTTTAGGCGCCCACCACAACACCCAGCAATTTTTCTGTTGCAGTTTGGCCGAGGCTAGATTTGAACCTGCCACCCTCAGTATATGGGGCTGGTGCCCTACTCATTGAGCCACAGGTGCTGCCTATAAATGGGGTGATTTTTTTTCGTTTTCCATGTTATTCTTAGACAAAATAATACTCTTTTAGATTTTCTAGAGGATTTTGAACTGTTTCAAAAAGCATAAATAGGTCCCCCAATCCAGTCACCACTCCCCATACATCAGTGTGCTTCTTCGTGGTATTTCTCGGAAGCATTGAATGTAACTTTTTGGACTAGTTTTTGTTGCTGTTATTATTGGATGGAGACAGGAAGAGCTAAAGGACCTGAGTGAAAGTGCCGTTTATCTTTGCCCCTTCCTCCCTTTTGGTGCTGGTATGCCTGCGAGGTGAGGAGAGGGTGATTCCCTGCACTGTGCTATCTGGGTGGAGCTGTCCCTGCAGGCAGGAGGGGACAGCCGCTGTGCCCTTCCTCTCTCCTCACCTCTGAAGATGGTTCCTGTCACTGCTCTTCAATCACCGTTGTTTCTGAAAGCTAATTCCTTTGTCCTTGCTGCTTTGACAGTACCGCTCAGAGACACTCTGAGAACTGCCCCCATAGACAACAGTGTGTTTCCCCTTCTACAGGTCCGGCCTTTGGGAGGAAGGGAACTAGAAGAATTGAGTCGACACAGTGTATGAATCACTTTGTGCTTTATTATGTAAAGTTTAACCCTATACCCAAGAATGAGGATAAAACTAAGATTGTATTTGTTCTGTTCTGCTCTGCCTCCATTTAGCACTGACTTACTAACAATCCACAGGCTGTCTTAAGTTTCATTTGGGGCACTTACAAGGATGCAACATGGTCTGTCCATAAAACCGTGGGGTGGGAGGGACATTAAAAACGTTCTCATGAGCAATAAGTAGGCTCTGAAGGAATACAAAGAAAACAACCTTTGGAGGTTTAAGTAATAGAAAGGTTATTTCTAGCTCGATAGAAGTTCAAAGTGAGCTGGGCAAATGTATAGTAAAAAAATCTTATTTTTTTAAACTCTGAAGTCTTCTGTGACATTGGTCAATTTACTTCATCTCTTGAATGACCGAGGGCCTCACATGTGGAAGGAACCACACAAGGATCAAGAAACAACTAGAGTAATACCAAAAACAAGATGAAGATGGTATTTAACCATATCAACATCAGGATAAATGGTTAAATATTTATAAAACTGTTTCAGGTTATGCAGTGTGTATAATTAATGGATGTAGCACTTTATTCTCCCCCATTTTAATTTAGTAGCAACATCAATAATAATTAGGCTCATGTTTTTTTGTCTCTCTGAGGCTTTTAAAACATTGTTGGGAGGGGCAGCATTTGGCAGGATTCACATATCAGCTACGAGTTAATTCATCTGGCTGCCTAGGACCATCCTTTCTCTCTCCAAAGTCACGGTTCTGGGTTCTATGGACCTTCCTGCCCCACAGAGGCAATGAACTAAGTTGCTCCTTTCCCATTCTGAGGACACGATGTGAAAATTTCTAGTGAGTGAGGGGCTAGGAGGATTTACTTGTGCAGTAACTGAACAGAGGCAAGTTGGAACATAACCAGGACCAATACCTAAGCTCTTGAGAAAAATCGGAGTCTCTCTCTCTCTCTCGTAATTTTTTTGTTGTTGTTGTTGTACATTTACCTTTAAAGATTAAATAAGACACAGACTTTCCAGGAGTTAACAGATGAAATGTGCCCCTGGGGTCATTTGCATCTCATTCCTGCCCAGGTAGAGAAGAACATTCCCAACCCTTGACAGGCACGCAGTGTTCACTGGGCATGTCGTAGCCAACACCACAGCTTTCTGCAGCATATTACTGAGCTCCCACTTTGCCAAATACGCCTAAAAGTCTTCCTCTTTCCCCTACCTTCTCAGTTGCTTCGTTCTGAACTAGATAGAACTCAGCTACTATGTTCATACAGTACACTCTGGGCTACTAGTCATGCCATCCTCTTACCAAAAAAAAGGAGACAGAGAGATAGTTGGAAACTTTCTAGTAGAATTTTGGTCCAACAGAGCTTCAACCTTTGAAGTTGCTAATAATATTTCCTCCTCCTACTCCTAAACTCAGTGATTCCCATCATCATTTCTGTGAACATTTAGGGTAAATTTTCACCACTTAATGCTAAATTCTTCCCCTTCTCTAGTCTCACTTTCCGTTCGTACCCGGAATGGCTTGGCTTGCTTCTTTCTCCCAGTCTGCCTTGGGTACACAGTTATGCATTTAAATCTTATAGCACAGCACGGTATAATTTAGAGTAGGAAACTTTTCATTTGCAAGCCTCTGTTGGTTTTATTAACACTGTTGTGCCCAAACTCTAGCTGAGCTCACTTAATCCTATGCTACTAGTGAGGGAAAGGGAAAAACCCAACATATAATGAGTACCTGCTGGACCGCACGTGATGGTTAGGCTCCTTCTTACACTGCTCGTCATTTAATCTTCATGGGCACCTTGCCAGGGAAGGATGACTATCTCATTTTGCAATGTGGAATCTGAAGCCCAGAGATATTCAATGCCTTACTTATGGATAAATGGCAAAGTTAAGCTTTGAACTCAGGTACCTCCGACTTCAACATCTATGTTCTTTTCACCTCCTGGAAGAGACCCAGTGATGGAACACTCAGAGGTTGTTCCATCTTAATTACTCCAAAATTTACCACCCCCCGAAATGCATGCTGCCTTGGAGTGTGAATGAAGTATTCATATTATTTTGCCAGTAGGTAAAATTACTTTTGGGTGCCACTCTGATACTGGCCTGTTTAGAGTAATTTAGGGGCAATCCTGAAATGTTTCTGCATGTCGGCGATGCCAGCATTAAGCTTTGTCCTTTGTATAATAGAAAAGGAGAGAAACAGCCCTGCTGTGGGAAATGAAAAGATGCAAGAACTGAACAATTGAATGACAAATGTTCAGATGTGTGATACTCATTAGATTCCTTTATAGCCATGAGACAGTGTGTCAAGGCAGAGTGGGCTGGGGTTTACTGAGAGGCCTTCGCAGGGGGCTGCGGGGAGAGTCATGACCAATCCTGAGGAACAGGGCCATCCAGACAGGTGACCTGGATCTTCCTTCTCATCATTCAGCTTTCTCCTCACCTGTTGAGAAAGTAGACCAATCTCTCTCTCTCCGTCTCTCTCTCTCTCTCTCTCCCCTCCCTCAACACACATATACACACATGCTAAGGGAGGGGGGAAAAGAGACAGTTTAAATAGCTTTTAGCACATTAGAGAAATAGCTACAGGCCTCTGCCCTCTGGGTGGCTTATATTTCTATGTGAAGGACGACACCAGTGGTGGTGGTAGTACAATATGCTAAGTTTAGAAGCCAGTATACCATAATTTTCATTCTACTTTGACCCTGGAGTCATTGAATAGCCTTAGTTGAGTCATGTAACCTCTCAGGCCCCAGGTGTCCTCCTGGAATTGTAGTAATATGATTGGATGATCATAGAGTTCTCTTTCAACTCAAACATTAATAATTCTACAGTTTGTAGCAAGCATTGGTTGAACATTTGTATTACACTTTAACATATATCTAAGGAGGTGAGATCTTTCTCCTCAAAAATGTGAAGGCCTAACCTTGTTATGGTAAACATCCTGGAATCATTTATGTAAAATTCTTCATCTTCATCCCTGACCATCAGAGAAATGCAAATCAAAACCAACTTGAGATATCACCTAGCCACAGTGAGAATGGCCCGCATCTCAGAGTCTCAAAACTGCAGGATGTGGAGAGGTGCAGGAGGTGCATGGATGTGGAGAAAAGGGAACACTCTTACACTGCTGGTGGGACTGCAAACTAATACAACATTTTTGGACGGAAGTTTGGAGAACCCTCAAAGAATTCAAACTAGACCTCCCATTTGATCCTGAAATCCTATTACTAGGCATCTACTCAGAAGAAAATATATTATTCTGTCATAAGGACATGTGCACTAGATTATCACAGCTCAATTTATAATCACCAAAGTGTGGAAACAACCTAAATGCCCACCAACCCAGGAATGGATTCACAAGCTGTGGTATATGGACACCCTGGAATACTGTTCAGCCGTTAGAAAAGACAGAGACTTTACATCTTTTGCATTAACCTGGATAGAGTTGGAACACATTTTTCTTAGTAAAGTATCACAAAAATGGAGAAGCCAGAATTCAATGAACTCAATTCTAATATGAAGCTAGTAGATGATCTAATATATACCCACATAAGATTAAAATTCGAATCAATGCAAGGTGCAGGTCATGGGGACAAAGGATCAGGGAGAGGGGAGGAGGGATGGGGATGGGGGTTACCTACTATGGCATGCCTCTTGTGGGTGGGACACCACTGTAAGAGGGACTTTATTTAACAAATGCAAACAGCATAACCTAGTTCTCTATGCCCTCCATGAACCTAAACCAATCAATAAAAAAGTCTTAATTTTCACTTTTTTGCCTTATACTTTAATGTCTCTGCTGCTGTCATCCTTTTTTACATTGGGAGTAAGTTTTTAGTTTTGATAATTAGAATCCTCTTTCTGATTAAAGAGAAAGGGCACTAGGATTGAAGGGTTACTAGTTTCTAAATCAGAATTTATTTGGCAATATGATAGATAAAAAGATAACTTTTTTAAAGAGGAAAACATTAAGAAAGGGAAAATGTTGAAAAATTAGGTTTCAATCACTACCATATTCTGGTAGAATCCAATTCTTGAAAATTTGTTTATTCATGGAATAAGTGAGGTGAAATGATGCTTTGCACATATTTGAGAGATAAACCAAAATGCTGAAATAGATACATTTTCTTAAAGAAAAGCTTCTACTAGCTCCCAGGTAAATATTTTCAACTGTCTACTCCACATGTCCTCACTTCTTAGATGGTTTTGATAGGTAGAGGACAGGCCATTAGCACCGAAATCAAAGACAAATTAAGGATTAATGAATCTAAAAAAAAAAAAAACCTCCCAAGTTTTCTAACCCTGTGCAAGGGTTATATTTTAAAGGATTAAAAACCAGCAACAAGGCAGTGTTTTCTACATTCCTTGTTATATGTCTTTGTACTTAACAAAGATAAAAATATGTGTTCTGTGTTAAATAAACCATACCAGAATAAAGAGTAAAAGCTGCATCAATACCGAAAGTATTTTTTTTCTTTTCTTTTTCCAAAATATTAAGACTATACAAATGTTTTGTTATATGGATAGCTTTTATAATGCTCAAGTCAGGGGGACAGGTGTGTCTATCACCTGGACAGTGTTCATTGTACCTGTTAGGTAGGCTTCTGCCCTTCCCTTCAGCCCCCTTCTCCTAACGTTCTTTCTTATTCAGAAAATTACAGTCCCTCTCTTGCATTTGAAGAGTAGTGTGGCATAACAGATCCTTATACATGTTTACTGAAGGTGGAAATGACAATAAAGCAGGCAGACTCTTAAGGCAGCCTCCACTATATCTACATCATGGCATCCAGGCCTTTGAGTTAGCCCTCCCTTTGAATGTGGAAAGGACTGTCCTATAACCTACTTTTTCTTTCTTTCTTTCTTTCTTTCTTTCTTTCTTTCTTGCTTTCTTGCTTTCTTGCTTTCTTTCTTTCTTTCTTTCGCCAATAGGAACAGCAAAGATGGCTAAGTTGCAGGTGATTACTAGTATGTGATTATGTTCTCTCATAGACTGTTAACATTTTTTTTGGAGAGGGAACTCCTGCTGTCATTAGCTTTGAAGAAATAGGCTGCCAAGGTGTGAGCTGCCACCTGGAGAGAAAAGGTGGGAAGGAGCTGAGGGTAGCCAGTACCTGAGTAGCTCTCAAGCAGCTGAAGCCTTCAGTTTAGCAACTGCAAGGAAATGAATGTTGTCAGCAACCATATAACCTTGAAGGCTGAGCCTTCCCCGGTCAAACCGCAGATGAGACTGCAGCCCCAGGCTACACTTTGCTAGTAGCTTGTGAGTCCCTGAGGCAGAGAACCCACCTAAGCCATACCTATGCTCATGACCTTACAGAAGCTGTGTGATACTAAATGTATGTTTAGTTCTTGCTCAACTAAGTTTTTTTTTTTGTTTGTTTGTTTGTTTGTGTGTTTGTTTTTTGAGACAGAGTCTCACTCTGTGCCCTGGGTGGAGTGCCATGGTGTCACAGCTCACAGCAGCCTCAAATTCTTGGGCTCAAGAGTTCCTCTTGCCTCAGCCTTCCAAGTAGCCACGACTACAGGAGCCTACCACAACGCCTGGCTAGTTTTTCTATTTTTAGAAGAGATAGAGTCTTGCCCTTGTTCAAGCTGGTGTCAAACTCCTGAACTTAAGCAATCCACCTGCCTCAGCCTGCCAGAGTACTAGGATTAAAGGCATGGGCCATTGCACCTGGCCTCTCAACTAAATTTTTATTGTTATGCAGTAATAGATTGCTAATACAATTAAGTTATTTTTAGACTCTACCCTTTTCTTCATTTTTCATTGTCTACATAAGAGTTACCAGGGGAATGTGGCTTATTACTCCCATCCTCAAAATTACAAAGGATATTTTATTAAAGGCTTGATTTATCTATGGTTTGGGGTAGGTCATAAATCTGCTCCTCTATTTCTAGGGTCTCTCAAGAGAGATACTTTCTTACTCTACTTTATAAGGAAGTTGAATACAGTTGGAAATTATTGATAAATACTTGCTGAATCCAGTTTAATAACATGAAGATGAGTTTCAAAGCTATTTTTAAACCTACTCTGGCTGTGTCATAAATGGTATATCAGAACTTCTGCTGGGAAATGGCAGAGCGGGAGGGGATCGTTCTGTGAGCTGTTGTGTCATTTGCATGCTAGTGAAATTAAGCTTAAAACCACATGAAAAAGACTTTTAAAATGATGCAGCTATCTCACAAAGGTACTCTTCAGCCTAAACAATGTTATGGAGATACAGCAAAAGCCAAAACTGGCAGTCATCATCCAGTGATAAATGTCAGAAGGCACATATCAGCCTGTGAGCCCGTGAGCCCCTGTCTCTTCCTCCTTCCCAGGTCTAGGTGAGCCCCTGGTGTAGTTTACTCAAAAACAAGGGCTTGATAATTTGGAAGTGACAAAAGATTCTGATACTCGGAAACAAGTTGTAGCCCAGGAGTGCCCCAACATGACCCTAGAGTGGTCTTGCCATCCACTTCTGACTTGAGTGAGAAATTGCCAGACCCTCAACCATGTTCTCCAGCACTTCTCTGCTTATCTAACCAACTGCAAGAAATGATCTTGGAAATTTTCTCGAGCCAGCACTTTAAACCTCCTAACACATTGTTCTGTCCTTAGTTTCTGTTCCAATATCAGAAAGCACCTCTTGGTTTCCATCATCTTGCTGTCTTCCAGCAGGCTTTCCTCAGTTCTGAATGAATGAGTGAAGGAATGAATACATGAGTGGATGAGGATGCTTAAATGTGAGTGTAACAAACCCATCTTTCCGTCCCTTGGAGGACATTACATTCAGTGTAGCTATATATCTCAGATTTGATTTCTTTTTATAGATGAGGAATTTTGTTAAATTTTTCCTGGAACTCATTTCTGAATGGGTCACCAGAAAGAATGTTGAGAAACCTATTGACTATAACTTAACCGGGAAAGTACTGACTGTTTTCTGGCACCAGAATATATCACTTACCTCTGCCTTACTGGTGAGCAGAGAGTTCAGGAAGGTCATGAGGAATTGCCCAAATACATGGAGCTTAGAAATGACAGGGAAAAGATGCAAATTATCGTCTTTCTGATGCCACACTTTATACTCTTTACATTAAATTTACATGTGCATGCACCCACACATCTATGTGTGTGTACATACATCCCTACGTATATTCAGATGTGAACATCTTTTGTGCAGTCACTATATCCCACTTACTAGATATGACGAGGGATATACAGATGCATGAGACCTAGAATTTGCTCTTATAGGGAAAAAGAAACTTAAAGAAGTTAAACTCTGAGTCTTATGGGAAGAAAGAAAAGATACACATAGTTTGCTTTTGTAAGGTTAAAAGTTCAGGCTGTCGTTGTGTCCTTTACCCAATGTGCACTAAACCCATGCAGTGTCCATGTTGGGTGGGGATTTGCCCAACCTCTTACTTGAAAGTAATTGCTAAGCAACCTAATTGTATTTACCCCCATATTAATCTTAAATTTATTAAAAAGAAAAAACTTGTTTTGTAAAATTATTGGGGGGAGAAATGGAAAAGATACACAGAAAGAAAGCCTGGCTCAAACGGGTCCAATTAGATTATAAATTTGCAGGTGTGGTAGCTAACCTGACCTTTCTGAGAACTGTTCCCTCACCTAAAGAATGGGGGTGAGGAATCCCTATTTGGAGATTGGGTGAGAAGATTAAATGAGAAAATGTGAAGTTACTGGCATTTACTAGGCAATCCATAATGGGAATAGCAACATGAGCTTTGGAACATCTTTAGAGGCACTGGTGGAGAAGCATCTCCTAAGACATAGTGCTGGGCAAAGGGAGTGAGGGGGACTTAGAGCTCTGTAGACCTGGCCTCTCGTCCCCAGTGAGCCAACACCTGAATGTAGGGCACCTCGGACTCTTCCGTTGTAAGATGGAGATCGCTGGAAGGCCTACGTCACAGAGAGGTTGGAAGAAAACCCAAATAGTAGCCAAGTGTGATTGTGAAGGTGAAACATCCAGGGGAAATTTCATTTATTTATTTATTTATTTTTTACTATCAACAACATAATAGGAATCAGTTCCCTAATGATTACTTCCTTTCACCTGCTATTATGACATCATCGTACTCCTTTTGCCTTTACTAGAGCCAATATCGCCAAGCAAACAAACACCCTCATCTTTGTCACAGTCTTGCCATAGTTTGTCAAAACTTGGAATATACTCTAAGTATGTGTGTGTGTGATTAGTG
>NW_003852455.1:8119062-8129582 GCF_000181295.1 Otolemur garnettii | reverse complement strand
ATAATGACAATAGTAATCAATTTTAAAGATTTTGGATGAGAACTTCATGAAAATGCATCGAATATTTCCCTTCATTATTGCAGGGCCATTCTGAGCGTCTGATACCCTTCGCTGACCCAAGGTCATCAGCATGACCATCTATTAGTATGCTCTGCTGAAACTCAGTAATTTTTCTCTCCTGCCCCTCAGGCTGCCAGCTGCTCCTTTGCTGTCACTGGGCTGCCTCTCACAGTCTCTCCCCTCACCTTCTAATGTTCACTGGTTCTAATCTCCTCTGGTATGAGGAAGGAACGGCAAAATGGTCATTATTAGAATTGTTGGTGAATAAAAGTCAATAAGCATTAGTCACCCAAAAGAGCATCCATCAGAGGAGAAACACTTTTATTTTGGACTGAAAAATAATTGCTATTTTACAAATTGCTTCTGCTAGTGCTTCTCCTCCTTTCTTTTTCTTCTCCTTTAGCGTCTATTTTTTTTTTTCCAACTCTCAGGGAATCTGGAAATGTGGGCTATGACTTCATATGCTCTTTCTTACCCTCTGCTGGGATTTTGTTCTTAAATTGTAACAATTAGAGTGTTTCTAAATTGGATCACTTCAGATTGTCTCAGTTCTCTGTGACTTTAAGAACAAGCTGATTGGAAGCCACATACTGTTGGCAGCTCTCATCCATTTATTTGGACTATCAAGCAAGAATGCTCACAATCTTTCAAATGAAAGAAGACATCTTTATTTCCAGTTCACACTCTTCATAATAAGAAGGGTATTTGAAATGAAGCCAAAAAGCATAACTTACTTCTCTAACTTCGTATTTTATATGCCTACATTAGTGGGAGAACATTTCCTGGCTGCCCCACCTTACATCCAACTCAGTAGCAGAAAATGACAATGATGCATGCAGACTCAACTGCAAAAAGAGAAAATAATAATAATTTGCTTAAATTTATGGGAAAAGCTTCAGCTTTCCTAAAAGTCTGTCTTAAGGAAGAAACTAGTTTTACATATCCAACAGAGGAAGATGACTTACCATTCTACTTATAAATTATCTTTGAAATTATCATTGTGCTGCTGCTAGCAAAAGGGAGCCTCTATAGTAGTCCCCAAAACCTTTGGGAAAGTCTTCCTTCAATTCAGTTAAGACCAGACTTGGGGCTGGAGCACCCCATTTCCTTGTGTTTGTGAGGACTTCCTGTTGCAGAGTCAAAGTACCTGGGAGCTCTTGTGAGATCTCAGCTCCACCGTCCAGAGCTCACAGATCCTCTGCTTCAGCTTCCTAGGTGTGCCTCCCTTCTGTACCCTGGGCGCCACCCAGTGTCACAAGTCCTCGTGAAGATACAGGGTCTGTGTGCTCCTTCCTTTCTGCCTGGGACCATCCTCCCTCCCTGAGCTGGGCATTCTCTCTCCCTGCCGGGTCACCTCCGGAGAGCTCCCCTGAGCCTGTCCCTTACCCCCAAGTGGGAAATGCTGTCTCTGTCTAAAAATCCCCATGACATTCAACCTAGTCTTCTCTGAAGATGGCTTTTGTCACATTGTACGAAGGGTGGATATACTCAATGCCTTATCTTTATGCCAGCTCTCTGAGGGCAGGACCTGCTTCTAATTTATCTAATTCCCTTATACAACTGCACCCCAGCACAGTCCTCAAAGTAGACTCTCAACTAATATTTGTGGAAGGAAGGAAGAGAGGGAGGGAGGAAAGGAAGAAAAGAGAAAGGGAGAAAAGGAGAAGGGAGGAAAGAAATGTTACAACTACAGAAAGTTCATATCTAGGACCCCAATGGAATAATGTTAAATAGTAACTTTTGACTTTTTATACCATTTGATTGTGCACAAAATTCTTGCGCATGTATGTTTGTATCATTTAACATTGTCCTAATGTTGTGTGCATGAATCGTGTGTGTACTTACTTATGTACGTATATGTGATGTGTGTGTATCTCTTGTCGCACACATACAGACACACAGACAGGCAAATGAAAATTCTATGAGAACAGGACTTTGTTGTGTTCCCTGCTGTGTCCCCAGCTCCTTGAACTGTGCCTGGCAAGCAGCAAGGGCTCAGTAAATATTTGTTAGATGAATGAGTGAAGATATTTCCTCGTTGACTCTTCACCATAGTCCTGTGAAGCGAATGCAGCGCCCATACAATAGCCTCCTTTTCTGCAGATACCCAAGCCGAGGCCTTGAGACCTGCTCAAGTTTGCATAGCAGTTATTAGCCAAGCCAAAACTTGAATTCAGGTTTTCTATTTTCATATTCTTTCCTTTCTGTCTTCTGGGAATTTGCTATATTAATAGCAAAGCAAGAAATGTCACACAAAGAAAAATTGTTTCCAAATTTAAATTCGTGATGCATATGCAAGAAATTACTGACTTTTCAATCCAATGGTAACACAGATTGTGTGATTTTTTTTTTCAGGAGGAAAAGTCTTTTCTATCCTCTTGCCTTTATTAGCATATGTGTCAGTGCACACACACACACACACACACACACACACACCGTGCAGCTCTCACCTTGTACTTTTCCAGTCTCTCGTTAATTCCTTTCGTACGCTCTCCCAGCCCTGACCCTCCCAGGTTCGCTTGGTCAGGCTGAGGCTGAATGACAGCCGCAGCATTTGTTATGGTTACTTTGGCAAGTGTGCAGGGCTTGGGGAAAGGACAGGAGCAAGCCTTTCCGGAGCAGACTCAGCTGGGTGGTTGTTGTCAAAAGTTTGTATTCACCCTAATTGTAGCTCACGAGGGCAAGCCCAGTAAACATCCACGCAGATTACCAAGTTGTTCTGAATTTCCACAGATGTCATAATCATCTTGAAATTCAAATGAAATATCGATTTTTACTAAAACAGAAACCAGGCACCCCAGCACTGGGGACAGATTCGCCCCCCGCCACATCACCCGGACAAGGACCACGTCAAGGCCTGAACCCACAGGGGAGTCTGGGGACATGCCTGCCGTACTTGGCAGCAAAGTAGAGGCGTAGCAACAGTCACTTTCTCTTCCCAGGCACCTCTCTCTTTTTCCCCCCTCATCTTAACACAGGATGACTTAAAAGGTGAGTAAGGTATGTAGTGATCAAGGATCCTAAATTAAAGGACAAGGGAAACTAGCGTTCATTTTTCATCGCAAGCCCACGTGGGTAGGAATGAGTCAGTGAAAAACTACCAAGGGGATCTTAAGTCACATCTTACGTTACAGACTCTGCAGCAATGGCCCAGGAATTCTCCAAATCTTATTTTTAAATCTGTTTAGAGCAAGCATAATGAGGTAAAGGGATGTCTGTTCAAATTCACACGTCTCAGTCTCCATTTGACTGTGACTCAGGCTGCAGGACGTGAACTTGGCCTTCTTGGTGGGAGGAGGACTCACTTTTCCCCCTTGGCTTCCTCTTCAGTGACTCAGAACTCACTGGAGAACCAATTGCCTCTTCTTTTACTGGAATTATCTTTTGAGGAAGTACTGATTTCATCTCCTGTACGTGGTTTGCTGAGATGGACTATTAGGGCTTCCCACCAATTCACAGCTCAAAGTTTCTATTTTCACATTTTGACTGCCAGCTCTGTATTTGGTGAAGAGAGATGTGTGCACTTTGCTTTTTGCCCAGTTTCCTAGGGAAATAGTTTGTGAGAGATGCTGCAACCCTGTGCCTTGTCTACTTGGGCCTTTGATTATGTACTTCTCGTTTTCTAATCTCACAAAAAGGTACAGGACCCCAAAAGAAGGAACATCCCTTGAAATTTATTACACACAGGTTTATGAAAGTGGTTGGTCGGTTAGGAAACCAGGGTTGTGAGGGGCAGTGAGGTGGATGGCAGCTGTTTGTGTTGGTATGCTTCTAGTTCTCTATCCTGCAGTAATAAGAAAGCCAGTGTGAGTGTACAGTGGAAGGGTCCAGAAATCTTATTCCAGCTGCAAAGATAGTACTGCACGTATGATTAAACACAGACACAAAAATCTCCTTGCAAAAACCTTCCAGTCGGCTCTGCATAGTTGACTGAGCACTAGGCTTTCTGAAGTCAAGACATCTGAATTGTATCGTTTTCATCTTGGGCTGAATCTTTTCATCAGCAAGAAACCTCATATTATTTTTGAATTCAAACCCTTTCTGCTGAAGATTCTGCAGTCAAATTGCGTTTTATTTTTCTTTAACTTATTTATTCACTTATTTAGACACAGAAGGTTGCTTTGTTATCCAGGCTGCAGTATCATGACACAATCATACGCACTGCAGCCCCAAAGTGCTGAGCTCAAGCAATCCTTCTGCCTAGGCCTCCCAAGGAGCTAGGCTTGCAGGCGTGCTCCACCACACTCACCTATTTTCTTTTTAAATTTTTTTTGTAGAAATGGGAGGTGGGTCTTGATAGGTTGCCCAGGTCTCAAACTCCTGGTCTTAAGCAATCCTCTAGCCTCAGCCTCTCAAGTCTTTGGGATTACAGAAAAACTGCATTTTTTTTTTAAGTAAATATACATTCCTTTTTTCAAATTTGTATACTCCAGGTCACAGATGCAATGGCCAATCACAAGTGACATAACCAATCTTATTGTACTGTGTTGACGTTCTCCCCCCAAACAGCCTAATCTCAGCCAAATGCTTACATTTGTTTAGGCTTTTAAAAATTTGAAACCAGTCCCTAAAGTTCCCTCCATTAGACAGATATCATTGACATACCAAGATTCAGGTTGAGAACCATTATCCTAGACAATTTCTAAAGGAAAAACAAATTAAGATTCTTAGTGGCTAAATTCTCCCTTGCACACTTTTGGGGATAAAAGGCTAGCAGAGAAAAAAGGAAGAAGTGTGTTTTGTTTTGTTTTTGTGTTTTTTTTTTACATTTTGAAACACATATGTTTACCTTATCCATGGAGTTATGTCAGGGAATCTAACTGCTGGTTAAGTTCTCACATGTTCCAAAGGTAGTTCTTTGTTTCAGATGTCACAGAGGAGCCGGATCCTCCACTGGTGGCTCACGGATGAAGACAGGTTGGGGAGAGAGATTGTCCAGGTCTCACATCAGGACACTGTCACATGCCTCGCGTTGGAAACAGAGCCCTCAGCAAATAGAATCTGTTGTTTCATTTAATTACTTTTCAAGATGCCATTACCAGAAATTTTTATGTAAATACATATTTTATTCCCTCAGGCTTGTTAATATGAGACCAAAATTACACAACACTGAAAGGAAAACAACATTTTCTTTTTCCCAGTTGGCTCTCTGTGTTACTGGGAACATGGTATAGGATGGCAGCGGTGCTCAAACGTAGCCGAAGGCCCCTTCTTTGGTATTCTATTTGCAAAGTTAATGAAACAAATATTTTTTAAGAGGCCCCCATAATATGCTAAAGGCTTCTAACTGCGCTCCTGGCTAGTCTGTAATTGAAGTCTCAGAAAAGACAGCTATTTATTTATCAAGTACTTACATGTGCTTCATTAATTCGTGTCATCCTTCAAACAGCCCTTTGAAGTCTAAGTACTGTGATTACCTGCATTTGGCAGTGAGGAAGCTGAGGCACGAGAGGGCAAGTCGTCTGTTCAAGGTCACCTGGTTGATAGCAGTGGGGCCCGGCAGTGGGTGCTGGGGGTGTGCTCTTAACCACGGTGCTGCGCTCCGAGGGGGCAAGAGAAGGTGGCAACAGCTTTGGGTGCAATGGCTCAATGAACCAGACACCTGAACTAGAATTCGCAGACTGCCTGGCTGTGAGCATTCATAGCAGTGAGCACGGCGTGAGCAGTGTCCTTGGGGTGGAAATGGTCTCTGTGGTTGTGATCAGAGAACAGGAAGTAGCCTGTTCTGATATAGGGGGCACAGGTAACTGGAAGATAAGTTTGGTGCCAAAATACAAGAGTAATGTCCCCGAGACTGTTGACCTCATCTGTTGTCTAAGTGGGTTTGCTTTACAATGACAGGTCTGAAAGCATGACCTTGAAGAGCATGTCTTGTATCCACAGCAGCGCTCCATCTGAGGTCAGCAAGCTAACTGCTAAACTTGCTGTCCTGAGCAAAAACACCCCCAAATGCGTAAACCCAGCTAAGCAAGCAGGAACATTTCCCTGGGAGTTATTCGCGTTTCTACTGAGAGAGGAAGCTTCCCACATTCAACTCTTTGCTTTAGCAGGACTTTGTGTTCCGCTGGAGCGAATGAATCCCGGGTTGTATATATTCTTTCCTCCTTCCCTTGAACAACTTTCTCTCTCTCTTTTTTTTTAAAGAAAACAAAGTCTATTTTATCCCTGACTATTAAGGAGTGTCCACACACTGAGAGCCTTGTTCTTCCTCCATCATGGTGAAGACAGTGATGTTGCCAGGGCCTGTCCTGACCTCATCTGCATAATGGGGATATTAACTGTACTTGCCTCACAGAAATTTTTGGATTATTAAATGTGTTAATAATCCACATAAAATACATACAGCCCAGGGCCCTGCACAAAATAAGGACCCAATAAATGAAGCCGTTAATAGTACCAATATCGTGAAGTCTTGAGGATGAATTTTGCAAGTCAACATACAGATCTCTTCCTGTGGCTGGTTTTGTTTCATGTGGCCATAGGACTGTCCCAAAGGCATCGGTGGTAAAGAGAAGGCACAGAAAGTTCTAGACTTCTTTGAACTAAGGCGCCTGGCTTCCACTTGCTACTCTTCCCCGAGAGCTGTTTCTAGGGAGAAATCTAATGAACATGTTATATGCTGGATGAATGGACCATACCCCAAGGAATGGCCAGACAGTAAAAAGAAAGATAAGTTAATACATTACATGATTTCCCATGTTTGATTAGCAATTGTTCTTGTCCTCATTGCCCATGAGAATTATCTGCAGAGGGTCCTGACCATATCACTTCTTGGGCCTCACCCCAAGAGATACAAAATTAATTGGTCTTGTGGGGGGAGTCACGTTTATGTTTTGTGCTTCCCAGGTGAGTCTGATGAGCATCCGGGACTATGAACCTATGACTTAGGTGGAGGCTGGGCAAAGGGAAGGAGGATGTGGGAGAGGGTGTGAGGGTGAGCCTGGGAAGCACCAGCGTAAAACAAGGGCTCAGGAAGGGCCATCGAGATGAAGGTTTTCTTCTGCTGTGTTTCTTATCTCAATGTGGCATTTGCAAGCAGCACAATTAAAAAAAAAAAAAAGGAGGGAGGATCCCAACATCAAGGTTGTGAAAGCTGTTTCTAACCTTCAAACAGATATTAGGCAGGGACTTTAAGACTGCTTGGCATCCTTGTGCTCAGGTGAAACATATTTACTGATACTGAGAGGGTCAAGGTCAGGCTGTTTCTGAAAGGAGAAGAATGTCTTACTTCCCTTGCTGTCAAAATAAAGGAATTCTGTGGCTTTCATGAAAGCCTTTAAATTCAAACACCTGTCTCATTTCACGTTAGGGGAGATTATCTTGTTCAGCTGCAGCTGCCTCGGTTTACAGGTGAGCAAAGCACAAGCTGCCTGAGGACTCACAGTGTGATGGAGGAAGGTTTCCTACCTCTCTATCTAGACACCATAACCTACTTTAATGCTGGGTTCTAGGATGGAAGGACTCACTTTGGAGAGTCTCCTTTTGCCGACCCCTTGTCATTTCTTGACCACAGCGCTGAAGATTTCCATGTCATCCCTGTTCACTGGGTGTCCTACTTTTAAGGATGGCTGAATTTTCTGTTTTTTTTTGAAAACATAGTTCTTACCTTAATTGCCCCAGGCACCCTACAGAAGAAACTTGACCTTGCTGAGAGCCACTGCATGCCAAATGAGACTTAATTTTTCCTAAGTACTTGGGAAGAGAAAAACAATAATCTATATGATGGGCTTTTGGCCTTAACCCATATCCTGTAAGAGAAAATGGAATTTGGCATACCTCATATTCTGATTTAAAGAAAAATGTTTAGTTATGATGTCATTTGTCTAATGAATAGTAAAGAAGGATTGAATTTTCCTTGTGCAATGTCCTCTAGCCTTTTAGGTGTTAGAGTTAAATGGCCTGAATCAATTGTCTTCTGTGAGACCTCCCTGATGTCTTCAGTTGGATAAAACTAACCTTGGTGTTCACTGGGCGTTATGTTCATGCCTCTGATGTGTCAGATATATCCCTCTTTTTTGTTGTTTTTTCAGTGCACATTTGTCAAACCCCACTTGTGTGTCAAAGTAGCTGGAGGATGGAGATGATACATGGAGGATGTGGAAGGGGATGGCCGAAGATGAGACTATAAAGACAGGGTTGGAAAGATCTTTCTAAGTAATACCCAAGGGATTGGCAAAGAGGGGCCAGTAGAGGTCTGTGTGGACAGGGGAGTAATATTATTAGCTTTGTATTTTATAGACCTAAAACATGTACTATGGCTTATCTGTTCAGCAAGCACTTACTGAGGGCCTTGTGCATGGTAGACACTGTGCTTGGTGCTGAAGATATAAGAAAACATTAAAAATGGTCCTTGCCCTCAAGGAGCTCACAGTCTATTGAGTTGCCTTTCTGACTGTCCCACTAGATTATGAGCTCCTGGAGGGCAGGCACTTTTGTTCATCTGCAAAAGAGTGTACATTTCGGAGTTGAAACTAGATTACCATCCCAGCTCTATCATTTCTGCTAGATGCAGTTAACTGATCTGTAAATTGGAGCTAATAGCACCTACTTTGCCAAGGAAAGATAAAAAGAGAGGAGGATGAGATGATGCACTTGACTCAGCAGGAGTCTGCATGTGCTGTTTCTGTACCACGGTGCCTGGCACAGGGTAGGCAAACAGCACACCTCTGTTACAGGGACACCCAGCACCTTAGCTAGCAGCCACCTGTTCAGCTTAGTCCATGATCGGGTCGCTTGCTCCAGTCTGTGAACTGTCATGGCCAGGGAGCTGGACTCTAAATCCCAGGCAAAGTCAAAGAAAATGACGAAATGCTGTTATTTCACCAAGGGCAACAACTCCTCTTGGCAGGAGAAGTTGATTGCTTTGCTTGTGTAATCAATTGCATTTGTGAGAGCTGGAGTCCTTCTCACAGTCAAAGAGAAGGTGTTACCCGCTCTTATTTTCTCCTGGTATGAGATCAACCCTTTCAGATTCCTCACACGAGTGAGATCAGGCAGGATTTGTCTTTCTGTGCCTGGCTTATTTCACTTAACAGAATGCCCTCCAGATTTATTTGATTTTTCATTGTTTTCAGAGAATTTTCATGGTTCATTCTCTCATTTCTCTCTCATCCCTAATGAAGTCTGTCTGAGATCCATGTGGTGGGAATTAGTACCTTTCAGTATGTTCGTTGATGTGAGGGGGGATTGAGACCCAGGGAAGTGAAGTGACTTGCCCAAAGTCATTTAGCCCTTTGGGCTACCTGCTTTTAGAGGTTTGCTATTGTTATCAGAGAAACTATGGAAAACATATTCATACTCTGTTTGACTAGTATGTGATGGTATAACCAGAGCTCTGAGCTCATTTTTTGGTTCTCTGAGTGACCTTAGGAAATTCAGAATGGGATTTTTAAGACTGATATGCTTCTCCTACCTGGAAATCCTTATGTCTGTTCTCCTGACTTTGACTGCATTGTAAACCTGTTCCATCATAAGCAGGGTCATTTTCTGTGACATACGAGGCCATAGGACTAGTTCTTGGTCATGGTCATGACCATGGCAGACTTGGGGCTTAAATCCTAGGCCTCTAGCTTCTGAGTCCAGTGTTTGTTACACTGTAGGACTCTCCGGTCTGTAGGATCTGATCACCCTGATGTTTGCTCTGGGTGAGGCTTTTCCTTTGGAAGTTCTAGCTCAGTGAACCTGAATGTGTGAACTTCTAAGTGGACACTGAGAGGGCATCTGTTAAAGTGAAAAATAAAACTCTGTTTCCAAAGAGTCTGCTCCACTTATGCAAAGGGAAGTTTTAATTTATTTTCCAAGTTTTATCTGTAATTTTTCTAATGTTTGAAAAAAATATTCAGTGTTCTTTTAATCTACAAGTTGCAATGCAGAGGTTGGCCTAATTTCTGTGTTCCCTTCAAGCGCAAGCAATAACACATTTTAAAGGATGATAAATAGCTGTGTAAAATGGAGATGGATTTCTATAAATACTTACCAAAATCCCTGTAGTTCAAACCAGGTGGAATGACAGAAGAGTCAAGGTGTTCTCTCTTGGCACATCATTCTCCCTCTTGTTGGGGTAGTTTGGTCGTTCAAAACATACACTCGCGTGCTGGGCAGACCTGGACCTGAGTCCTCCTCTACCTGTAGTGTCTGTCAGACTTTACTAAACTACTCAGTTTCATCAGCCTCTGCTTCTGGATTTGTAGAAGGAGGCTAAGAACATTGTGTATCGTATTTAGGACGTATGTTTAAGTAGGTGATTATATTAGTTTAGGAACCTCTTCTTGTTTTTATCCTCATCTAAGACTCAGTCTTTCTCCCCTTAGGATGCTTCTATCCATTTATTTCTCTAGGAACCAAGAGTATCAGGCGTGCCTTAATGTCATCTTAAAACTACGGTGTCTGGAGCATTTGGCATTTCTAAGTTTATCCTTGCCTTTATAATCAAAGTGCTGACTAATGGAGTATCTGCCACC
>NW_003852455.1:8118519-8118771 GCF_000181295.1 Otolemur garnettii | reverse complement strand
ATGCAGGAAGGATGCAGTACATTTGAAGCAGTCGGATTATGGCCAGCTCGATAAATTTTAGCTGTAATGATGATAAGGAGGATGATGACGGTGTGGAGGAGGATGGTCTGCGTGTCCCCTTTACACGTATTACTATTCACAGATTACTTGCGCAGTGTGACTTCTCCTGCTCCCTCTGTTGCAAGAAATGTATTAGAAGTATTAGAAGACTGCAGATGATAATGCCCATTTGAAGAAACTGGGCCCCTAGAC
>NW_003852455.1:8048958-8117754 GCF_000181295.1 Otolemur garnettii | reverse complement strand
CACCATGCACCTCTTCAGGACTTCCCATGAGTGTTATTCTTGTTATGTCTCTGGATGTGCAAATTTCACCTTTCCCCAAGACCCACTTCAAATGCTACCTTCTCTCGTGTCTTTTCATCTCCCCACTGCAACCATCTTATTTTTCTCTATGTTCATATAGCACAGGATTAAAATGCTTTACTTTGGATTTATAGATATGTCTTTGTGTGTGTAATATTTCCTATTACATCCCCTAGAGGGAAGGACATGCTTCTCGTCAATTTCTTTAGCATGGCACTTCCTAGGCACTCACTAAATGCACCTTGAATAAATGTATCATTTACAATCATTTCCTCTGTTACTGTGTTGATTAGAAACTTGTTAGGTTGCATCTTGTAAGTGAAACAATGTGATTCACATTCTTGATGTACTGTTACATCTAGTTACTTATTCTCCAAAAGACTATTCAAGAAGCCCTGGAGGCTGAGTTAACACATCAGGCATTGTCAGGAGGGTTGAATGCTAAATGACCTGGGTCAGTCAGTACATTACATTTCTTGATGGGGGGGGGGGTGTAAAGCCAGTAATAAGTTGTTTTCTACCTATTACTCAGAATCCTTTGAATGATGGAGACAGTGAAGCACTTCAAGTTTTTGATGATAGTCATGGTGCTGTAATCATAATAACACCTTCTATGTTGATAATAATTGTATCAAAACCATTTTGTTCTGATTAGAGTGACACTTTGAATCCTGTTCTTCCTTATTTCAATTCTTAGTTACTAGAACTTAGCAAGAAATTCCTAGAACCAGCGTGGTTGAATACAAATCCTAGCTCCTTTTCAAACTAGCTCTATGACCTTGAGCAAGTCATTTAGCTTTATTGAGTCTCAGTTTCCTCATCTGTAAAGGGAGGCAGCAAAAGTACTTGTTTCATTTGAAAAATTCACTAATGCATGCAAAGTTATTCTAGAAATATTATCTGACACGTTACAGGAGATAATGCATGTAAAGTGTAGTGATTCTAGAAATAGTATCATTGTAAAACCCAGATATTGAATAAGGCCCCAGACCAAGAAAATTTTCACCATTTAGCAGAAGTGTTTCTCCCCGAAAGGCATGTTATCAGGAAAGAGTATTTGAGATGAGAGGGAAGTGGAGAGTTTGAACCCATCTCAGCCAGGGCTTTGACCTTCACTGTATCAACAAGAAGCCCATGAGGACTTCATAGACTGAGTAGAAACACCCTTGTGTTAGTCGAGGAAAAGAAAACTTTGTACAGGGATGGCACTAGTGCAGCCTGACAGAATTCTCTGTGGACGACAGCTGTTTGTGCCAGCTGTTGTCAGTCTGTGTAGGCTCACCCAGAATAACAGTAATGATATTCACTTCACAGCAACATGCATCTCAGGACCTCAGAATGCTGCATAAATGGAGATTAGGGCTCCCAAAGCTTTTTGCCCAGAATAAGCATACATTACAGGTTATCAAGAATACACCACTGCTCTGAGTGAATCTCTCATAGAGGAAAGAGTACTAACCTGGCTTTGAATTAGACCTGCTTTCCTAATCTGAGCTACCTCTCGATTTTGTCCCTTATCTTCTAGATGACCTGGAACAACTCAGTCTCCCCTCTGACCTCTCCGTTTTCTCATTATAAATGGAGGAATCTGTGTACCCCTAAATGATCTCCAATGTCTTTCTGATTTCTGAAATTCGCAGAGTACGAGGGATCTAGATTTGCCTCCTAAATTTAGAGAGGCCTACATTCTGGTAGAAAAGGATATTTTCTTACCATTTTAATCATGGTTAGGCAAGAACCCAGGAGAAAACAAATTTCACTTTGGTCACTGGACAATGCTGCTGCTACTACTCTTTAGCTTTTTATTTTATTTTATTTTATTATTTATTTATTTATTTTTTTGGGACAGAGCCTCAAGCTGTCCCCCTAGGTAGAGTGCCATGGCATCGCAGCTCACAGCAACCTCCAACTCCTGGGCTCAAGCGAGTCTCCTGCCTCCACTTGCCAAGTAGCTGGGACCATAGGCGCCCGCCACAACGCCTGGCTATTTTTTGGTTGCAGCCATCATTGTTGTTTGGTGGGCCCAGGCTGGATTCGAACCCGCCACCTTAGGTGTACGTGGCTGGCACCTTAGCCACTTGAGCCACAGGCGCCGAGCCAGCTCTTAATAGAGAAGTAGAGTATTTTGCATGTTTTCCCTTTGTCCTTGTCTAAGTACAGTGCTATTTATTATTTTCTTTGTTTTAAGACTTAGCATTAGTTCTCCAGCTTCTATCTGAGATTGATAGATCTTTTGAAGAGCAGCTCTGCTGCTTTTGCTGAATCAAATGAATGAGTTAAGGCAACAAAACTTAACCTCAAAATGTTATACTCAGTCCATCCGCATCAGAATTACCTGGGGTGGCTGGTAAGTCCAGGGTTGTCATCCTTGGGCTCAAACAGAATATATCATCAAAAATGATGTTTGCTCATAAGAAAGGTTTCTTTGATAGTTCAAGACTTTGTAAAAAGGTGACTAAATTCCCCTACAAGTAAATAGATGGGCTACTACACAATCCCATGGGAAAAAGAGGCAATAGACTGAGAGGCTGAGACACTTTTCTGTGGTTAAGCCTTACTTTCCGGAGCTGACAAATGAATTCAAATCCCAGACTCTCCGCTTGCTCTCAAGGTAATCTCTGTGCTTCAGTTTTTCTAATTGGGAGAATCAGAACAGCCACCCCCTGATAGGTTGCTTTGCTGATTAAGTAAGTTACCTAATATAAAATATTTTGAAATTTGTCTGGCACCGACAAAGCATTGAGTATCCCTTCATTATTTCACTCTCATAAGTTATGAATCAATAAACATACAAATTAAATACTAATGTATTTCTGGCTTTCAGAGTTGGGAAAGAGATAGAAATTTCTTCAGTTGGATGGCTATTAGATTGTGGGTGATGATCGATTAGAAACATTAAAGGCTGCTGGTCTTTAGACTCGGTATCTGCGTGATCTTCCTTCCCCGCTGCAGTGCTGATGAATGACAGAGTCATTCATATCCTCTCATCCACCTTCCTGCCACATTTGAAAGACATCCATAGCTCATCTTCGACAGACAATGTGTGAGCATTTAATACAAATAATCATGAGGCCCTGTCAAATATTAGCACACGCCATGTATCATCCTAGGTGTTACTCACAGTGGCTCCAGCCTGTCTCCCCTGCCTACTTCCACAACCCCGTTTACAGATGAGGAATCTAATGCTAAGTTTAAAAAAAAAAAAAAGAACTTATGAAGTGTTACACAAAACAAGAGGAATAACTTGGTATCTGAAGCCGCTCGTTCTGCCTCCGAAGCCCACACTTTCTCCATTACACCACAATCAATGTTTCTGAAAGTAAAAGGGGCCACATTGGTCTCCAGACTCTAGTATAATTAGCATCAATGCTTTAATCAGTGAGGTTGACAGTCTTGATTAACCTTTATGATAGATCATGTAAGTTTCATATTTCTAAATGAATATACAGAAGCGGTTTTAAATTAGTAGAAAAACACTGAACTGGGATCAGAAGACTTTTAACTCCCAGCTCTGCCACTTAATATGGGTATGATTTTAGCTAAGTCACTTAACATACTCTCTTCTTGACAAACCACCAGTTTGGTTTGTTTCTTCATGCACAAAAAGACAATGTCATACTTTGGAAAAAATTATAATCAACAGTCTAGTGTATATGAATGTGCACCCAGGTGTCTTCTTTTGTTCTATAACAGACCATAGAAATGCAAAGGGTTTTAAATCACATGATGGAGTAGAATTCTGTCTCCTCTCCTCTGAATCTATCTGAAGGCCTAACTCAAGCCTGTTATTCTCTGCGTGTTTTTGACCCGCTCCAGCCCACTCTAATCTCCCTCTCTGAATCCCTATCACCCCCTGATACTCCTGTAGAGCATTTATACAGCATGGCACATCTTTAAGGGTATTATTAATTTCTTAATCTTTGCAGTCAGTAAATAGGTTACCTAAATTATCTTATTTAACATAGGAAATGAATTCTATGGGCTCTATTTGATGCCCGAAGCCACGAACATTTGGAAAAATTGTGTACGTTGCCCTGGGTCATATATTTGGCAAGTAGTGGATGTGAGATTTGAACTCAAGCAAAGCCCAGAGCCTTTACTCTTGAAGCATCAAAAATATGAACATGTTTTTGCTTTGTTCTTTTATTTGTTCCTCATATGCCTTGATTTCCCGAAAGAACTGTCAATTTCTTGAACTTAGATGCAACTTACTCATTCCCACAACTGCCGTAGTGCCTAAATAATGACTAGTGTTTGGGGATAATTTAATGTAGATGGAATCACGGGCTGCAGTTGTCTACACTGCTTGCACACCCTAGAAACGAGGACTTTTGGCTCCTTTCTCTTCTTTGTTTCTAACTAGAAGCCCATCTTCCCACCCTGTTGCCCTACCCTGATTTGATTTTCGTAGGCTCAGCAAAAAACACCTGTGTCTGTTCTTTTCCCTGAGACACTTGGCCTGCCTCCCTGCTGAGGCCCAGAACCCAGTGCCATCAGCGTGACTGTCAGCAGGTAGGCTTGCTCGCCCAGGGTGGCATCCGTATTGAACAAAACACAGACCCTTTCTTTACATCCCAAAGGCCTTGGATTGCAGATCAAGAACCCCTTTGACTCAAATGAAAACCACCTTGTGTAAGGTGAAATATGGGGAGTTAACCATTTGTTTGCATTTCCCACGAAAAACAGAAATTTTTCAAAAAACAGAAATTCACCTCAGCCATGGAAAGTGATGTGCCAAGCGTCGTATTTGCATATTAAAACCGAAAACTGATTTGCATGTTATTTTAGTGTCTTGTGTCACGTTCGGGCATCTGTCGAGCCCAGTAGACAGAAACAGCTTGTACAGTAGGAAAGTGTTTCTGTGCATATCAGCTGAAAATCTAGGTGCCTCCTTTTTAGCAGCAAGTTGTCCACACTTGGGGTTTTCCATTCTCTCCTGGCTTCACACAGGAGAATACCAAGGAAAAGGCCGGAGCCTCATTTTTTATAAAGTATGTTTCTTGTTATTTCCAAAGACCCATTCATGTTTATTACATTGATTTAGATAATTAAACATTATTTTTAAAAACCTTAAATTTCTCATAATCCCGCCATCCTGACATAAGCCTTGCTGACATTTTTGTATATTTGCTTCCAGTATCTGTTTTTAATACTTGCGTAGACGTACACATAGACCCTGAAATTATTACATATGTAGTTTTATATCTTTATAATTATCAGATGTATTATCTTTCCATTTTTTAACATTATAATGGAAAGAATTATGGCACCGCCCAAATAACTAATGATAAGGGATTGGTAAAGCCCATTTTCAACAACCAGTGAATTAGAGCCACAGTTGGAGATGGTCAGGTAGAGCATCCTTTTTGTTAGTGCTTTATTAGAACTGTAGCTTCTGACTGAAGACAGCGTCTCTATGGGAGAAGGTGTAGAAAGTTGTACATTGTGATGACACCTCTTTCCCCAACGAGGGACTAGTCCATTACACTGTTCCAGGCAAACAAATAAAAACAAAATGTGTCTTCTCAGAAGTCTTCCTCAGCACTAGTGAGGCATAGCAAGGGCCAAGACAAGTTCAGTTTGAAAACACAACCTTGAACACCGGTTTGTTTCATTCATCAAACTTTTATGACATGAGTCTTATTGAGGTAAGGCATGTCTTGTAATTCTCTTGCCTTTGTTATATCAAATCCCTTATGTATAATATACATAAAGTCTTCTGATGGGAAAAGCTACTTTTAGGTTTTAGGCATGGCATTGTGAAAATAACTTCTTTTAGCCTCCTCTAGGGCAGAGGGAGAGAGATCTTCTCAGCCCACAGAGAAAACTCACTCCCCCCCTTAAGGAGGACCTTCTGGGGGGTATAGAGGGAAGGGGCATTGAGATGAGAACTGTGAATTAGATTGGCAAGAGGTCTTCGACCTCCCTCTGTCTGACCCCGAGGATCTGGGGCTCCTGCTACTCACCTTTTTACCTCTTGCCTGCCAGGCAGAACAGCATCCGTGTCCGCTGTCTGCCTGGAGCTCGTCCCGGTGGGAGGCAGAAGGGCGGCTGCTCTGCTCTGAAGGGCCAAACAGGAGTTTACTTCGTTTTTTGGTGCCAAAGTCTTGGATATGGAAGAGTTCACAATTTGGAGAGACAGCAAGGCACACATTCACCAAATGGCATGTACTTCAAGATTTATAGTTTAAAAGTACTCAGAGTAATCACATCTCTTGCTAAAACAACAATTAACGTGAAACACGGGTGTGCTACACTGAAGTACTTGTCAGCAAATAGGAAAGTGGAGGGTTAGCGGAGAGAGCTCCCTCTGCAAACGGTCCCCTAAGAAGAAAATCGACTCTCTTGGTCATTTCCAATCTGTCGCTCCTGATAATTATAACTGCCATTTATTTGGTATTTAATATTTGATAAGTCTCTTGATATGAAATAGATATTATTATCCTCCAGTTTATGCATGAGGAAAATATATAAACTAATCACTAATTTAAAAAAAAAGAAAAGAAAGAAATTGTCGGGGACCTTAAGTGGTACATGAGACAGAAGGCCCCAAGTCCAGGCATTATTGGGACACATGGAGCCTGTGAGATGTGGGTACAAAGTGAGGCCACTTTCCAGCAGATTCACCTAGATTAGCATAGAACCCTGGTGTGCAAACACCAGCACCCCCTTTGTGGATGGCCAGGTATTTCTCTTGCTGGAGTAGCTCTTCCAGCAACTGCTCTGTGACTCATAAGCTTTAGCCCTTGGCTATGACTCCGAATTTAGCTTAAGAAAGGTGATTTAGTGTGCGGTAAGAGAAAGGGAATGTGAGGAAACAGAGACCATAAGAAAACTTTCAGGCTTTTGAAAGTTAGACTGACGGGACTGGATTTCAAAGCTAGGATCAAACTTTAAAAGTCAACTTCCCGCTGGTGTATAGGTTTTTAACTGCTACCTGGTAGGCCCCTCTCCTCCTCCCACCTCCCTGCTTCTCTAGCCAGTGCTTTTAGCCTGTCCCCGGCCAGAAGGTGCGCCTTCCATTTCAACAGTGAGATGTTGAGAGGAGAGTATGATTATTCAGGGAGAACCGAAAAGTAGAAGCAGCCGCAGAAAATTGCAAACCACAAACTTGACACAGCTAAATAGGGGGAAAAAAGAACAAAAATATCAGAAATATATTTTTTCTGGCAGGCTTTCAGCTCTAAAGCGGGGCTAATTCTACCTTTTGAAAAGAAGATAATTTCAATGTTTCTTTTTTTCAAGAACACATAATTGAAGTTATTTTCCCTCTGAGCGAAGGCACCTCTTGTACATCATTACAAATGGACAAGAAAAATGAGCAGCTCTGGTACCCAGAGTGATAGAGTGTTCATTATCGTGTAATCTTCTTGAATATCTTGGCTGCCTTTTCCTGGTGTTTTAATCTGTCTGAACAGTGCTTTTCTGCTGAGGTTCGGATTTGCAGTAAATTCACGTTATCTAGCACTTTGTAACTAGCATGTAACTAACCAGTCCACGGTAGGTAAGGGAGGAAAAGGACCACACCAAGGTCAGCGTCTGAGTAATTCAGGAAGCTGATGGTGTGACAGAGAGCAGGTGGCCGTTTTGTAAAATGGACCATTATTAGCGCAGGTTTCAATGGCTAAATTGTGGTAACAAAGATTCTAGGGGGTGGGGTGTTGTCCCTACAGCCATCTGCACTTTGTTGCCTGCTGTTTGCCATGCTTCTCCTTTTTCTTTAGAAAGGAAGAATGGAATTTTTCCTTCTGCACCCAAGAAAAGGGCCAGAGTAGGATAAAGCAAGTAGGATATAATGATACGTAATTTATATATTCTTGATTCCGTGCCCCACGTGTGGTGAAAGTTCAGTAGGCTGCAGAAACGCTGTGACCTGCCAGCTGCTTACTCAGATTCAGAATGCTGAATGAAGTTCTGGGTGTCTCAGGGGATGCTGACAAATGGCTTAAGCCCTCTCACAAATGGAAATCTCTGTAATAATGAGGTTTCCACTTACTCAGTATGTGTCTTGTTTTTATAGACTACAAAGGATCTGTAAATACGAATATTTGTGATTTCACTCTAAAGATTGGTAATGATATGTGCCCTGCATACATATTATGAGTACACACAAAAAAAAATGAAAATAGAATCAAAGGAATCTTTCAAAATAACATTTTACACAAAAAGAAACTGAGGCCTAGGAAATAGAAATGATTTCAGCAAAACCACTGGGTGAGTTAAAGGCAGAGCTAAGATTAAAGAGATTATAAGCAGTCAGGCCTGTGGCCCTTATGTGCGTCTGTGTACGAATATACGAAACACTCGAAACACCATGAAGCAGGGTTCTCAACCTTCCTGATGCCACGAGCCTTTAATGCGGTCCAAGGGGTCGCGACCCACGGGTTGAGAACTGCTGCCATCATGTGTCACATAAATATCGTGGCTGTTGTTATTTGTGTCTCTCTGGCAGAATCTCCTTATTCATCAAAGAGCCTATCCATGTGTATTTTGTTTTGGAAACAAGTCCTTATTATTTCACAGGTCTTATCCATAAGGTTTGCCAGGGACCTAGAGGCAAATTTGGCTTCATGTTAAGTTTTTCCGTGAGTAACAATCACCTGGGCCTCTCGCAAGACAAGAGCAATGACGAAAAGAACCATCGCAGATACTTGGGTGTTTTTCATCTGAGAAAGAATCCTTTGTTGTAGAAAAAAGAAAATACTAAAACACACAAATAAAAAGAATATAAACCATTCACTTTCCCATGATGTTCAACATTAACCTTTAGTACATTTCTTTCCAGTCTCCCTACTATAACAGTGTAGGACAAGCCAACCTGATGAATGGATGACTTTCCTCCATGTGGTGATCTGCTTCCTTCTCGTGCCTCACGTGGCCACATCTACTGCAAAGGAGCCTGGGAAATACAGTCCAGCTGTGTGCCCAGAAGGAGGAGGAAACAGATCTTGGAGAGTAGTTAGCAGTCTTAGTACCTATTGTAGTTATTGTTAAGCTGATGTATTAGCCATTTCAATTGCTTCCTTCCTTCCTATTTTCTTTTCTTTCATTCTCGCTTTCTTAGTCTGGTGAAATCTAATTCATCCTTCAGTATCAAACTAAAAGGTCATCTCTTTCTGGCAGCCTTCTTCCATCTCAGAGCACTGAATTTAGACCCGTGTGTTAGTGCTTGCATTTTATGGTAATGGCCTATTTTCGTGTCTCTTTCTAAACTGTGCGTTGTCAGAGGCAGGAACTCTGAATAATTTGACTTTGTAATTATACGTCTTGGCACCTGGCAATCCCTTAGGAGAGTATGTTAAGAAAATCTTAGGAGAGTCCTCTAAAATCTATTACTCAATAATTCACCTATGGATTCTAAAAGGTAATTTTCTCTTTACAAAGAGGTTCAGACATTTGAAAAAACAGACGTATCAGTGATTAATGTCTATACTTGTAAGAATGCCTTTTTCTTTTTTTGAAGGAAAGCCCAGAAGCTTTGCTTGTGTTTATTTCATAGTGCCTTTGTTTTGCTGTTCAGCAGCAAACCTTTACTCTGAAAAATAGCTTTGCTTAGACAATAGACTCAGTAGATTACAATCCAAATTACCACCGAATCATAGCCCTAGGTGGACTTAAGGAGAATGATATCAGAACCCTACAACTTATTGCCTTTGAGCAGAAATGTGCCTGACCCAGCCCACACCAGTGACAGTATCTATGCCATTTTTAAGCAGTGGTCTTCACGCAAGGTGGCACGCCTATCTTCCTGCGTCTCAGCTTCCTCACCCATAAACAGGATTACATATTAGACAGGGCTGTTGTGTAGACATCTGAGATCTTACGTATGTGATGTGAAAGTAAGCTCCTTGAAAAGGGTCATGCAAAATAAGGAATTATCCTGCCACAGGGACTGTGCCACTGTTGCTATTCACACTTCTACTTCTGGAGAAATAAAAAAACAAAATAATGCAAATCATCCCTTTCCAGCATCCACCACCACACGTTTTCAGTGGTGTTTTATTCCCAATACAATGTGCTAGAAGTTGCTTATCAAAAAATAAATTAAAAATAGTTGTTAATTTTTCTTAGGACTATCAGGAGAGAGAGAAATTAGAGGGGTCTCTGTTAATCGGAGTGAGATAGTACTACATGCCTACTCACGGGACTTGAACATCCAACGTCCTACGCTACCTCCCTAGATGTGAGAGACAACTCTTAACAGAGGGAACTAGCGTTTTCCCTATTATGTACTACACAGGGGGTGAGTTTTGTAGCCAAATAAAGCTCAGCACCACTCTGAGACATTGTCTCTTTGGGGGAGGGGGGATCTTTTCTCTTAAGAAATACTGGGAATCCACGATGAGCATTATATAAAAGAGAAGAATCTAAAAGAAAAGAGCCTTCCCAAATTTGTTATTTCAGAAACAGTATGGCAAGCTAACACGCAGGAGTAATTTGGAGAATAAAAAGAATGGGGCATTTTTCTCCAAATCTGTGAAATACTGACAAGGTAAGCACTTTGAAATTAGACTTCTACTTGAAATGTAAGTGCTACGGATAGAATCTAAATTTCTGGCTCAGATTTATAAAGGAGAGACTCGGCCTTCCTGTTGTGCTGAAAGGGAAGCAGCTATGAGGCTCAGACAATGACAAATTGGGTCCCTTCTCTGAGGGTCCACCATTAGACTAAAAACAGGAATTAATCAGGTTTCTTTAATAGTTGTTTGGAAACTAGCTGGGCATAGGCGTGGGCACCTGTAGTCCCAGCGACTGGGGAGGCTGAGGCAAGAAGATTGCTCAAGCACAAGAGTTCAAGGTTGCTGTGAGCTGTGATGCCACAGCACTCAACCCAAAAAAGTTGCTTGGCTTAATTAAAACAGATAGCACCGTTATTATTAGAAGTAATATTTATACTTTTTCTAGCACTTTCTTTATGAGAAGCCATGTTTGGTTGAAACAACATACCTTCCCAGATTTTGAGAAAAATGCATCATTCTTTTTATTCTCCAAATTACTCCTGCCTGTTTGCTTGTGACACTGTTTTGGAAATGACTTTAGAGTCAGGTGACACCATATTTTGTACGCAAGCTCCCCTTTTATTGTGAGCCTGGAGAAAGGGTATAGGCCACTTTTCCATCTCATAGTCAACTTTGTGACCTGAATTGGGATAATCCCCTCCCTCAGAGCCAAGGTGGGAGATTTCAGAAGGAGCCTCTTTGCGATAATGGTCTGATAGGAGTTATGCTCTCTTTACCAGGAGATGCAGGTTATCTCACTGAAACTCTACTGAGTGAGGTGGCCCTGGCAGGCCCGCTGTATGGAAGGGAATGTGAAGTTATAAGAGGTGAATGGACTTATCTAAGGATGCCAGTTGACTATTACAGGCGAATCTGTCTCCAGCCATCATACTTGCACATAACATATTCCTCTAATATAGCTGGCCCCAGATGTAGTGTGATAAACTGCCCATCTCCTTCCAGTCCCACTGCTCGCCCATTGACCCTCTCCCACTCCCTCAGAGGATCACTCCCCTGCTAAAAATTCCTACTGTGGTTTCTATTACCTGGATGTTCCTAAATGAAGGCATGCAGATGTGCTCCCTGTGGTCTGTGAAGTTCTCAAAATTGTAATTGTGCATCTTTATGGATGACATTTTTATATTGTCAAGAGAGAGCTTAGTTGATCAGATTGGGAGAGTTGTCCAATGTGTCACCCAAAGCCTAGAACCTCTGACTTGTAGAGAAGCCCTGACCACCTGAGTGTGACATGGCAGTGACAAGTAGACCCTTCCTGTCCTTCCATTTCTCCAGACTTGACCACAGACCCACTTGTCATTTTTCCTGCTCACGTCACACTGCTTCTCAGCTCTGAGCTTTTGCCTCTCCCGGAGTTCTCTGTCTGCCTGGGTTAGAAGCCTGCTCCAGGAGTTTGGCACTTTATCACTTGAAATCATCATGTTGAAAAAAAAGGTTATAGTCATGGATTACAAAAGTAAAACTACATGCTGTAAAGTACAAAGCAAATTTAGAAAGTGAGAAACCCTAGGATTCAACATGCAGAGATAATCTCCTATAAAATTTTAATATATTTTTTCATACTTTTTTCCAGCATCTTTGTTGATCTGTAAATAATGAAACTGTACTTATTTTTACTGTAAGGGGACCATCATTTAAATATCCTATTCTGCAACCAGATCTGTTAATATGTTAACATGCCTTGGCCCTCTTTGCGTGCCCTGTGTAGCGATTTACAATGTATATAACTATGATTTTCTGTTTAGGCAATTCCTTTGATGGATAGTTACATGGTTACTTTTTGTTCCTCCTCTTTAGTATAAGTTGACCACAAGGGAATGTAACAAGCTGGTCAACATAAGGAACTAGGCCTCCTGTACTGATACGTACATGTGGTGCATGTCCAGTCTATGAAAATTAGGTCAACTTAAGGAGGTGCTCACCTAAGGAAGTTCTAACTATTGTTCCTGTGACAAGTCCCGGTCATAGAATTTTACGTTCTTGTGTGAGTATTTTTTATGAAATTTTCCTAGAAGTTGATAGCATGTATATCGTTAAAAGTTTGATAATACTGGTAAATAATCATCCAATGTTTCTGTCTATGTAAGTGCCCACCAATGATACATTGTGCCATTTTTTTATACCTACTGGTTTGTTCATGTCTCCTACCCCCACTAGACTCCATCCTCTCAAGGGCAAGGATTGTGTCTAATACATCTTTGTGTCCCTCTCTAGTGTTTGCAGAGGGCACACAAAATAGTCACTGTAAGAACAAGGGGAAAAGCTAATCACCAGAAGAATAAATGAATAATTTAATAGCTCCTTTAACTCTCACACTAAAACTATACTTCAGGTGATGTTTACAGTTTAAGGAGGCTCCAAGTTTAACCTTTAACATCCATTGGACAAATGAGAAGTCTAGGATGGGCTTTTGCCCTGACTTTATCATGACTAGCTCTCTCTGATCTTTATAAGTCTGTAATTCTCTATTTTATAAGGAGAAAATGAACACAATGATTCTTCAGATCCAGGCATACAGTTTGATTATTTTGTTTCTGTAACCTGACCATATGTTAGAGTTTATTCACTGCTTTCCAGCTTCTAAACCAACAATGAAATAAAATCTCAGGGTGAGGATAGTGATCAACATAAAAGATTGTTGGCCTTTCCAGCCTACTGTGTGTCTTTACAGGATTTTGGAAGACAGACACACAGTAGGAAACAAAAAAATGGGAAATTATTATATAGAAAAAGGCCAAATAGATACCAAACATGCTCACCTCTATTATTAGAAGGTATCTAATGCCTTATACATAGCACAAATGATCAATATCCCTCTAGGAGTTGTTGAAATGCACGTTGGTAGTAAGACATTTGTACAAGGATTTGTACTTTACAGGATTTTCACATCCAAGAACTCATTTGGTGTAGTGAAAGTAATGGAAAATGAATATGTAGCTTTTAATCTTGTTGAACTGATTCTCATAAACATTCTGAAAAGAGAAGCTCTTAGCCAACTGTTTTAAGAATAAACATCTCAACAAGAGCCTTTTCCATCTCCTGCCCATTAGTCGTGGTGGACATCAGCATTATTTTGAAGCTTTTAGTATATTTAAGTTTTAATTTTACGGTTTAGTTTTGACTTTAGCATTTTTAAGGTTTATTAACAATAGTATTTTGACATTGTAACACTGATGAAGGATGTTGGGGTGCGATACTGGAAATGGTCAAAGTTATAGGCAAAGGAAAATGTAAGAAATTCTGTTGTATTTACATACCACAAAGTGACTTTACATCTAGCACCTGACCTTTCTTCTTTCTCTACACACTTTGGATTCTTCATTATCTTCAATATCCTGACACTTGATTCTCTTACATGGACAGACTTCTGGGGTACTCACCTCTTGAAACATCCTCAGTGTCAATACCACTTACTATCCACATTTGAAAGTTGGCTTTTTGCAGTGCTGGGGAAAAAAATGACTCAACTTCCTTAACTGGAACAAAAGAACTGGCACCAGTTGATTCACTTTCTGGACTCCAGTACTGATAAGATTCACCTCATTTCCTATCTCAAACTTTATACGTAGCCCAGAAGTTCACAGCTGCCAGGATCTTCTATGCTATTTGACTTTTTTCACATGAATGTGAGAAACTTCTATGTGTATGTTGCCTTATCTTTAGCTGAATAAGCCCTACTTGCTCAGCTGCCTCAGAACTATGCATGAGGTCCCTGTCCATATCCCAATTGTGCACTTCCTACATCTTTTTTCCTTATTTATTAATATATAATACATTAATGTTAATGTTGATATATGAATGTTAATATATTATTTAAGATCTATAAGGGAGAAAGACCCATTTTTATCATTTTTCATAAATATATAACAGTCTGTAGTGATTGCTTAGCAATTGCTGAACAAAATAGATTCCTTCTGTTGTAAACATGGGTTTCTAAAGCCTGATAGATGACTCATCTAGATAAGGGAAGGAAATAAAAATATGTCCATGTTAGCCACTGAATAAATGATAAAACTAATTCAAAACCCCCGTTCTCCTTACAGCCCAGTCCAGTGTTCTATCGTCTCCAATGCAAACATCACTTGTTGATGCTTATGGCCTTGGTGGATGATGTAGGTTGTAATTAAAGAACTGTGTGTTTCTACCTTCCAGGGTGGACACCCCGGGTCAATGGGGCCTACATCTGTTCCCCCTTCATTCCGCCCAGAAGATGAGCTTGAGCACCTGACCAAAAAGATGCTGTATGACATGGAAAATCCTCCTGCTGATGAATACTTTGGTGAGTGAGGTCTAGAGCTGACTTGTGAAGTAAATGTCCTGTTCTGATTTCCTTAGTAATCAGGAGTACGATTTGCTGTACTGGTGAAGTGTTTGAGTCCACACACCTAGGAGTTGGGATGCAATTGCACACAACTGAGTAATTATGGGAACTGCATTGGAAATTGCCATAAATTGTATAAGTATAGCAACTTAGCTTATACTAAAATTTCAGTAGTCCTTAGAGTTTTTTATTTTAAGACAATTTCTGATAACTTATTGGCTTCCCATTAAGGAGAAATAAGGTTACTGCCTATGTTCACTTCTCCCACTGGTCTAAAGATTCATGTAAAAAATATGGAGTTGGATTTTTTTTATTGCTATTGTTGTTGAGGATTCATTGAGGGTACAAAGAATTAGGTTACACTGATTGCGTTTGTTAGATAAAGTCCTTCTTATAATTGTGTCCCACCCCCAAGAGATGTTCCGTACACTATGAACCCCCATCTGCATCCCCCCTCCTCAACCTGCATCCTCCCGCCCCTATCCCCCTCCTTGTAGTAGATCATCTACTGCCTTCATATTAGAATTGAGTACATTGGATTCTTGCCTCTCCATTCTGGTGATGCTTTACTAAAAAGAATGTGTTCAATCTTCATCCAGGTGAATTAAAAAGACGTAAAGTCTCTCTCCTTTTAATGACTGAATAGTATTCCATGGTACATATACCACAGCTGGTTAATCCACTCCTGGATTGGTGGACATTTAGGTTGTTTTCACATTTTGGTGATTGTAAATTGAGCTGCGATAAACAGTCTAGTGCAAATGTCCTTATGATAAAATGTTTGTTTGTTTTTTTCCTTCTGGGTAGATGCCTAGTAATGGGATTGCAGGATCAAATGGGAGGTCTAATTTGAGTTCTTTGAGGATTCTCCACACTCCTTTGCACGAAGGTTGCATTAGGTTTCAGTCCCACCAGCAGTGTAAGTGTTCCCTTTTCTCCATATCCACGCCAGCATCTGCAGCTTTGAGACGTAGTGATCTGAGCTATTCCCACTGACTATAGGTGATATCTGAAGTTGGTTTTGATTTGCATTTCTCTGATGATCAGGGAAGATGAGTATTTTTTCAAATGTTTGTTCACTATTCATCTGTCTTCATGAGAGTAGGTTCTGTTCATATCTCTTGCCCAGTAATAGATGGGACTGTTTACTCTTCTCTTGTTGATAGATTTGAGTTCTCCATGGATTCTAGTTATCAACCCTTTATCAGATTCATACCCTGAAAATATCTTTTCCTATTCTGAAGGGTATCTTTTTGCTTTACTTGTGTTCTTAGCTATGCAGAAGCTTTTCAGTTTAATTAAATCCCATTTGTTAATTTTTGTCATTGTTGCTATGGCCACTGAAGTCTTTGTCATAAAATCTTTCCCCAATCCAACATGGTCAAGATTTTTTCCACACTTTTCTTCCAATATTTTTATCATTTCATGTCTTAGATTTAAGTCTTTTATCCGTCTTTAGTCAATTTTTGTAAGTGGTGAAAGGTGTGGGTCGAGTTTCAGTCTTCTACATGTGGTTATCTAGTTCTCTCAGCATTGTTCATTGAATAGGAATTCTTTTCCCCACTGTATGCTTTTGTTAGGTTTATCAAAGATCAGACGGCAAGTAGAGACTGGTTTCAACTCTTGGTTTCCTATTCTGTTCCATATGTCTATATCTCTATTTTTATGCCAATTTCATGCTGTTTTGATTACTTTGGACTTGTAGTATAGCCTGAAGTCTGGTAGGGTGATGCCTCCAACTTTGTTTTTATTACTAAGAATAGCCTTACCTATATGTGGTTTTTTCTAGTTCCATATAAAACAAAGTACTATTTTTTCCAGTTCTTCAAAATATGATGTTAATACTTTAATGGGAATTGCATTGAATCTGTAGACTGCTTTGGGTAGAATAGACATTTTGACAATGTTGATTCTTTTCAGCCAAGAGCATGATATGTTCTTCCATTTGTTAGTGTCTTCTGCAATTTTTTTCCTTGGGGTTTTATAACTGTCTTTGAAAAGATCTTTCACCTGTTTTGTTAGGTATATTTCTAAGTATTTCATTTTCTTTGAAGCTACTATGAAGGAAATTGTGTCCTTGATTTGCTTCTCAGCTTGGCTGTTATTGGCATATACAATGGCTACTGATTTGTGGATATTGAATTTATACCCTGAGACGTTACTGTATTTCCTGATCGCTTCCAGGATTGGAGTTGGGTTTTATTTAATCTATATATGCTGAATCCTTTTTCTGGGTTCCAGAAATAATAATCTATTTGTAGTTATAACTTTTCCCCTCTTCAAATCTATGAATAACTCAGAATAGTTAATGAAATTTATGAATTATATGCTGTGGACACACAACTTGTTCTCATTAAGGTTGTAATTGTTCAAAATTTATAAGACAAACACACGAATAATTACTAATCTAGCTAGAGGTGATATGAGGCATAAGAAGGCTTAGGTCAAATAATATACATTTTAAAATCTCTATTTGTCAGTAACATCAGGAATACTTTATTAAAAAAACTGGTGGCACTCAAACCTAAGCCCTTTAAAACAGAATCTTTCAAATAATCTGTGCCGAAAGACTCCCTTCTCCCAATCTTTTCGTAATCAGTATCACTGCAGAATACAAGTAAAATTAATAACCAAGAAAATTAAAAAACTCCAAAGAAAATGGAAGACCAAGTTTTGTCATTATTAGATTGAACTGATAACAAATTACTCTTTTAAACTGATACACTTGTTTGTAAATGCTCATTCCCTATTCTGTACTTGTCTCATCACATGGTGGTAAGAATTCTTAGACACTCAGGTGCTGACCACTTTTCGAGTAGCCCTGCCTTTTGTGGAGAAAGGACATTGGGTCTGTATTTCCCTGTTTTACACTTCAATACAGGTAGAAGTTGAAGGAGTTGCAGAAGTGGAAAAGTTGCACAGAGGTTTTACCTCTTCATATATTTCCTATTTTCATGCTTTCCCTCTGTGGGAATATATAATGACAAGTAAACTAAGGGCACTGGCCCAACAGCACAGTGGGAGGTGGTGTTTATTTATAATGCAGGTGGCAGCACAGCCGAACTAAGAGAGCGTGAGAGTGTAGATAGAGAAGTCTGGTTCTGGCCTCTCCCGTGCCCTCACTCTCTGCACAATGCTGGGACGTCCGTCATCTGCTTCAGCCCTATTTCCCACCTCAATGAATCAAAGGTGTAGAGCAAATGTTCTCTGGCATTTCTTGCAACAGTGGTCTATTCAATATAGACACAGCATTAATCCAAAGAAGAAGAAGAATTAAGATAAACATAAATTGATAGAATTAACACAAATGCATGGAGAAAAGTAAAACAGAACAAAAATTCACAAAGGTCTCTAGCTACATGAAAATACACTAAATGCATATCACACTCTTTTCATTACTAAGGAGGAAAGTTTAAAATGGGATCTAAGATAAATTTTTTTTTATAAAAATCATGTTAAAAGTGAAAAATAAGGTCATGTATTATGGTACATTAAAAATGAAAAGCTAACTTATTAGATATATATGCTTCAAATACAGCAACAAATATTTAGTGATGAAGATAATTGAACATAGAGAGCAATTGTTTTAATAAATATATTGAACATATGAATTATTGTCATTGCCTTCAAAAACTATACTAGCTTTACTACTAGCTTAGAAAGCTTGAGCAAATTACTTACTCTCCTAAACCTTCATTTTTGTTTTTTTATCTATAATTGGAAAATAATAACCAGCTTATACTGTTATAAAAGTTATTATGAGGAATGAATGAAATATTTATGAAAAGCATAAATACTTGGTCCAATTCTTGGCATATGCTCAATACTCAAAGTTTCCCCTTGTTCGTGGGGCTTGGGGTTTATTTAAGAAAATAAGATATGCCCATTAAAAATCCATTTATAATGCTTGATTAAATTTAAGTTCCTAGCAACAATAGAACATATGTCCCCAATTGGTAAATATCATTGCCAAAAGGGAATTATACTAGCTGAGAAAGTGGATTTTACTGAGTGCTTATGATATGGTAGCATTATTTTATATACTTTATAAGAATTAACTCATTTCATTTTTATGGGAAAACTTAACACTCTGAAGTCAATGCTATTATCTTTTCCAGGCTAAGAAATTGAGGCACAGAAATGTTAATTTGCCCAATAAGCAACAGCTAATAATTTATAGGACTGAATTAGAATCCAGGTTTATACATTTAAACACCACTAAGGTGAACTGGTTAGGCTACATTTTTAAAGGCCAGGGTATATGAAGAAGATTAGCTTTAGACAGATATATAATGATTCTCTCCCACTTGATAGAATAAAACATGTAAATTGGGGCCAAGATCATTCAAGTAAAGTTTACTTTCCATGAGAAACACCTGAGTGCCTCTATGCACAGGTCATTGTGCTAGTTGGTGCTGGGGTAGACTTGAGTCTGACCTTTGAAAGCCCCGTACAGGGGATTTGTACGGAGTTGTGATGTTTTATTGTAACATCAGAAAGTGACAAACTGAAAGTTCAGCTGGTGTCATTTGAGAATTCAGAAAAAAGGAGACAGAACATCCAGAGGCAAGAATGGAAGTGTGTAAATGGAGTCACTGGCCTCTGAGGAAGTGTTTAAAATTATGCTAATTGAGATTCAGAAGTATGAAAATGAGGCCAGTATTTATGGAAAAAAAATTTGACATGACAGGGAATAAAATTGTTAAAGTAAAGTACTCATGTGGGAAGTAGGAAATAGTGGGAAATAAATTGGAGAGTAGATCAGGACCACTCTGGAGAAGGCCTTGAATGGCAGGCTAACGGACTTTATTTTGTATAATGAGCCCTGTGCACTGTGATCCAATGCCATGGGAACAGTTCCATGGATACTGGTTGTAAGTATGGGCTCCAGAGCAGGAATGTCTTGGTCTGAATGCCAGCTCTACCTTTTACTGGGAAGGTGAAGTCAAAGATAGAAGGCTTGGGAACACAACTGCCACTGCTTGATCTATTTGGAACACAACTGTTCTATGCTGGATATATTTCCCAAGTGCCTTCTCTGTGATTGCCACTGTGCTGGGTGTGAGCGACACCCAGATGCACAGGCTGTGCCCTCATAGGGCTCACAGGTTCCTAGGAAAGGCAGGAGAGGCACACCGAGTGAAGGATTTCAGTGCAGATATCAGCACTGCTGGTTCTGACAGTCGCTACATGGACATAGGAGATAGGGTCCATTAAGTCTGCCTGAGGATGAGAAGGAAGATTCTATAGCAATGTGTTTGCATAAGGAGGGCTTGACCAGAGAGAGGTGGATGAACTTCTCTCTTGATTTCCATCAGAATTTTACCTTAGGCCTATTCCAGACTGATAGAATTGCCAAGCACCACCCTAAAAGAACTTCTATCTCTTGCCATCCCCAACCCTGTCCAAACCCCATCAGCTACCCTCTTTTTCCCATCACTTTGCCTATGCAGTGCTGGAGCTTTCATTGAAACTGTAAGGTAACTAAGTGCTGCCATGTCAGAGATCTCCTACTAAACTAGATGCTGTCCCAGGAAGTGAGAGGGAGCAAGATATAAATAAAATGAGGCCAACAGAGGAAGCTCACTGTGGTCATTTTGCTTTCCTTCCATGCCTCCCCTTTTTTCCCTTTTTAATAGAAAGATTCATAATATACCGTTATTGTTGTTGTTCTATTCTTTTTGGAGCCCTTTGTTACTTGTAACAGTTTTATTTACATTTCATTAAAATTATGGTAGGTTTAAAAGTACGGGAAAGTGTACCAAAGGTCACCGCACAGATGACTTAAATGCAAGGGAGCAAAGGTCCCTTAACAATGGAGAAGGGTTTGTTAGAAGCCTTCTAAATCCACGTGATGAAATTTAGCATCCCAGGAGTGGTGAAAACTGACAGATGCCAGCTGGTAGGATGTACACAGCTTCACCTACATAATAGTCTTGCTAAAATGTTTAACCTCCAGGCTGGGTGCAGTGGCTCACGCCTATAATCCTAGCATTTTGGGAGGGTGAGCACATTGTTTGAGCTCAGGAGTTCAAGACCAGCCTGAGCAAGAGCAAGACCTGGGCTCTAAAAATAGTTAGGTAGTGTGGCAGCTGCTATAGTCCCAGCTACTTGGGAGGCTGAGACAAGAGGATTGCTTGAGCTCAAAATTTAGAGGTTCTGTGAGCTGTGACATCACAGCACTCTACCCAGGGCACAGAGTGAGACTCTGTCTCAAAAAAAAAAATGAAATAATATAAAATAAATTTAAAAATAGAAATTAAATTCAACCTCTCTCCAACTATGAGGAAATAAAAAAAAATCCAGATGATGGGACTTTCTTCAAGGCAATGAGTTCTTCAATATTGTCAATGATAGAAGCCACTTTACTGGATTTAAGGAGATTAAAGAGATAGGCCATTCAAAAGCAAGTCAAGAGTGTTGATTGAATTCTGGATCCAAAAAAATATAGCTATAAAGGATTTGGGAAAGTTAGAGAAATTTTAATATAAACATATGTTAAATAATGCATTAATGTTAATTTCTTCAGTATTTTAATGGCATTGGGGTTAGCTAGAAAAAAATATTCTTGTTTTTAGAAGCAACATTTTGAACACTAGGGTGAAGTGTGATGTCTATGACTTATTTTGAAGGCGTGATAGATGATTGATAGATAAATAGATGATAGATTGTCAGATAGATAAACAGATAGATGATAGATAGACAGATACGTGTTGTACAGAGGGCAGAATTGCCTCATGTTAAAATAGCTAGAGTTACTATAACTGCAACATCTACGAGACATCCATTCTTTCTTTAAAACATACAAAAGCCTACCGCAGATGAATTACCTTCAGAGTCCTTCCTTGGTGGGTGGAGAGTGATACTCCTCCCCCACTGAACATGACTGTCAGTAACTACTGTGGATCTTTGAATTTCCCATTACTGTGTATCCATTTTCTTATTTCTTATTGGGTGCGTGTGCTTGCTGTTGCTGGTGAGATGAGGATCATTGTGGCAGTAATGACAAAGCTGGTATTTACCTAAAGCTCTGCAAGTTTAAAAAGCTGTAGTCACAACTACAGCATGACAGATAGACCTGGCAGTGATGTCTCTGTTTTTCAAATGGGGGAAATAGGGATGACTTATTCAAGGTCATAGAGCTAATACACATGATTTCAGGACTTGGACTCACTCTCCGGATCTCATATCCATTCAGATTCTTTACCCACTATTGAAAAGTACACTGGAAGATCTGACAATTAAGCTCACAAACTCATCCTACAAAAAGTGCTACATACCTCATTGCTGAGTATCACTACAGTCATGTTTAAGGTATTCCCCTTGGGAAGCTATGTGCCAGCACTAGTACCTAGACCACCCTTCATAGAAATTTTGGAAATCTTTTAATGAAATGGCTATCAAAGCTATTATCCTATTACCTTTGATATCCTGAATGTCATCAAAATATCTTCCTTTCAATATTTCTTTTATCTTTGGGTAAAGAAAAAAAGTCGTTGGGGGCCAGATCAGGTGAATAGAGAGGTTTCCAATACAATTATTTTTTTTACTAGCTAAAAACTCCCTCACAGACAGTACCATGTGAGTTGGTGCATTGTCATGATGCAAGAGCCGTAAGTTGTTGGCCAAGATTTTCAGTTAACATTTTCCTGTTTCTCTACTGATGTTTACTTGGTCTGCTATGCTTCTCAGTCAGCCAATGATTGTGATGTATACTTCGATGAATTTTTGCAATGTTTTTGTCAGTTACTGGCCACCCTGACTTCTTTTCATTGTGACACTTTCACTCCTCTCAGAATAATGTTTAATCCATTTGTACACTGCCATTTTCTTATGGCATTATCCCCATAAACTAACATGTCCCTGACTTCACATCCATTTACACCAAGTTCAATAAGATGTGTACAAATATTTGTTCATTGCCCTAACTCGAGCTCCAACATTCTTACGGTGGCACACTAAAACATGCAATAGCAGGAACAAATGCCACAGCAAGACAATGCCACACATCGACATGGACACAACTGTTAGGCACTGATATCCCAAGGTTATGAAACCTTAAACGAGTTGTTTGTGCAGTACAGCCAATGTAAGCTCATGGTGGCAAGTTTGCAAACTTAATTGTCAGACCTTGTATGCTGTTTCTGTCTTATGTCATCTTTTCCCTTCTGAAGTCATGATCTTCAAGTGAAAGATGGACCGCTTCTAACCAAGGCCATATGTTTTGTCATCTGGACTCTAATATTGCTAACACTATATTTCAACTATCTTTAACATCCTGAATCAACTGATGTGACACTAAACATAGGCTTCTTGCATGGCTCGGAAGGAGCCCAATACCTCCCAGTCAACAGTGTTGGGTGATCTAGCTCCTCTATTCACCTTAGGGAAAGGCAGATCATTGGTAGCCTTAGTTCCTCTTGTTCTTTCTAAGTCCTTGATGAAGTATTACAAAAGAAACCTTCAACTGCATCTCTGTTGTGTATTTTTTAATGATTTCTTCTGAAAATATAGTAGTTTTAGTGTCTCTGTTCCCTTCCTATCCATCTTCATGAAAAATTGTGATGTTACAGTAATAAGTAAATGCCACAGAAGATGAACCGTGACACAGCAGTTGGATGAGTCCAAGTCTTGAAGGTAAGATTAAGTTTCTATGTTATGAGTATTTACCATCTACTTGGACTTGTTTGGCTACAGAAGATTTTCTTACCAAGCCCGAGTGTCTTTCCATTGACAATAGTGTCACTGAGTGGGCCTCTGAACACTTCCCTGTATGGGAAAGGGAGGAAACATAGTAGAAGGTTGGAGATAAGAAAAAAATTTCTTACCTAATTCAGTTAATCAGGCAGTGGGTCTTTAGCCTGATTCATCTACAGTAAGCCTTAGAGCAACTTGTTCTCTTGAACAACCAGAAAAATGTTTATACTAGAGGAAATTCTCGTTCCAGTGATAGATGCTTAGAAAGAACAAGGGGGTAAGGAACTGAAAGTTAATTATAATTTAGGGTGGATTCTGAACTTTGAACAGGAGAGGGTATATTCTAAAATAGATTATTAAAACGAATAGAGGAGAAAGGTATCATTCCCAGAAAATTGAGGACCCTACAAGGGTAGTTGCCAGCTCTGACTCTTGTCTTTTGCAGGCAATTTTGAAGGGCAAATAAAAAGTTAAGGTGAGTCTGTTGTTTAGATAACTTTGAGACTTTGAAATTATACAAGAGTTTCCCGTGTTGGTTGATCAACCCAGAGGTGCTAAGTTTTGCTTTCATTCATCTTGAAAGAGAAAGCCTGTTTGTGTGTGAAGCATTCCATGTATTTCTATCAGTGACCATGACATGCTCGTCTCTAAATAATAAGGCTCAGGCTGAACAGACCCTAAAACTGAAGTCAACACTACCGGAACACTGTATCTCTGGAAGTGGATGTCGTAATATATCTGAGGATGGACTAAAAATATCTGACAGTGTATTTTTAAGCATAAAGCTGTAATTATCTTGACATTGTTTATATGGTGTTGTCTTATTCCTTCTTTTAAAAAAATTGAAATGTGTTGAGTCTTAAAATTGTTTAGTGAGCTATTTGCAGAATCACTATGGCTTCAGAGCAGTACTAGGTAAATCCTCTTTACAAAACTTGGCATTTATCTAAGAGAATCTTCTGTTTATCTCTGAGTATTATTAGTGGGGGTTGTTGAGAATTTTTGCATAAAACCAGGAGTTTGTTCCAGTGGGGACTAGGCTTTAGTCTTTCAGAAGGTAGTTGAACAGAAATAGAAGTGGCAGGGACCTGACACATGGTAGCTTTGAGAAAAGAAAGGCATGGACAGGAATGTTGTATCATCACTCTGTTAATAATACCAGATCACCATTTTTGTGCCTAGCTATCTTCTCAGTTGAGATGAAAGTGGAGTTGCAATGAGTGTTCATGAAGAGAAACACGGTGTCCAGAACAATGAGGTCAATGGTCCATTTCCTTTGTATGCTGGTAGGACAAATTGATAAGTGCCTGTGTCCAGAGAACTTTGGCTAATATGCTTAGGGCACCAGAAACCATGATTTAAGGTGCACTTGGAGGTATGGAGAAAAGAAAGCCTGGAGCACTGATTGCTGTTGGAAGACTTCCCTATGGAAAATAAATTCAACTTAGTATTTTTAATACCAAAATTAGCAACAAAGATAAGTCAGGGAGATCTGGCAAATTCCCATTCATTATAATAAAATAATGTTTTAACAGACAGGAGAAAGTCTTTGGAAAATTCTAAGCTAAAACCTAACAATCTCTTCTTGGGGAAATTGATGATAGGTACTCAAGCAATTCATGGATGATTAGATTAGATTTCACAGGTACTGTCCAACTCTGACATTCTGTGACCTAAGCATTGAAATTTGGCTTGGGAGTTAGGCTCTTGCATCCAGTTTTTAGTTCTATCTCCAGATTTTCATCATTATTACATTATTACAGTTACAATTGTTCTGAGACAGGGTCATGCTCTTTTGCCAAGGCTAGAGCACATTGGTGTCATCGTAGCTCACTGCAACCTCCAACTCCTGTGCTCAACTGATCCTACTGCCTCAGTATCCCAAGTAGCTGGGACTAGTGTGTGTACCCATGCCTAGTTAACTTTTTGTGAGACAGGGTCTTGCTATGTTGCTCAGGCTGGTCTGAAACTTCTGGCCTTAAGCAATCCTCCCACCTCAACTTCCCAAAATGCTAGGATTGCAGGTATAAGCCATCACACCCAACCCTATCCAATGCTTTTGTATAGCCCTTGGATAGCCCTTGTATACTTGTTATATAATTTGGGCTGGTCAGAAGTCCTACAAAATGGTATGTTTATTTCCATTTGGCATATGAAGAAATGAATGATTTGAATGATTAAAGGATTCCCCACTCCCCAGGGTCCTCCACTGCCCTCACAAGTCATGGAGCCAGTAAAAAGCAGAATTGCCCTGGAGTGCAGTCCTACTACCTCCAAATTCTGTTTTTTTGGTTTTTTGCTTCATCAGGCTCTTTTAGACCATGTAGCTAGATTGCTCATGGGTCATAAGATAGATCAGTTAACAAACTCTGTTTTAACTTATTAATTTGTACTAGGAATAATGGGATTGCTTTGGAATGTGCTTAGAAGGTCTCAATTGAGAAGTGCTAAGTAATTTGTATTTTATTATTTTCTTATTATATGACAAGAAAGTACTTTCCAAAGTGTTCCTATCAATTACAAAGTAGAGGATGACTCTAGGTGGGCATCTGCCTCTAGTACAGATGGAACCTCAGGCCTTAAGGATCCTGTTTTCACAGATAAGTGATCTGTTTAATTGAAAACCCCAAAACCACAATGGAAGAAAAATTGGAAAATGAGTGGCTTAGATAAAAAGTTGTAATGATTTGGGAAAAATGGGTTTCTTGTTTTTTTTCTAACTTTTTGTTTAAGGTACCTGTGAGTTGTAGGACTAAAGTTTTCTAGTGAATGACACATATTAGATATATTTTCTCTTGTGATAGTAACTTCTGGTAACAAGTTTGCTGAGAGTTGTACATGTTTACAGCACTAAATAAATATTTAATAATAATCCTAAGCAATTTGTGTGTCCCATCTCAGCACATGTGAATTTTTAATTAATGTGGCTGGTGTGCTTTCAAGCACTGATTTGGAATCCTAGAGTTTGAGGGAAGAATATGTTCTTAGGAACTACATAGGTCTAGAACAGCCCTTCATTTTCTAGAAAATTGAATTCTATATAATTCATCCATCATCATACAACTGAGTGTTTCAAACTTTATGGCCAAAGTTTTCTTTGTGAATAAAGAACAGAAATTAGTCTTTAACGGCAGGAAGAGGAATGTCTATGCCTTCCACAAAGATGAAGCATTAGACTGAGCCTACTGTATTTGTGAACTCAAACCTTACATGCACTTCATTCACACTTGGGTAAGAACACATTATCTTTTCAGAAGAATGAAACTGGATCCCTGAAAAAAATTAAAATTAACACGAAATGGATCAAAGACATAAGACCTGAAACAATAAAAATCCTAGAAGAAAACCAAGGAAAAACTCTACTGGACATTGACCAAGGCAAAGAATTCATGGCTAAGATCCTAAATTCAAATTCAAATTTTAAATGGGAATTGATAATATAAAATGCTTCTGCATAACTAAAGAAATACTCAGCAGAGTAAATAGATAACCTTCAGAATAGGAAAAGGAAATTCACAAACTATGTATCTGACAAATATCTGAGTAATATCCAGAATCAAATAAATCAGCAAGAAAGGAAAAGTCCCATTAAAAATGAACACATGACATGAACAGCTATTTTCAAGAGAAGATATACAGTGGGCCAACAAACATGAAAAAAATGCTCAACATCACTAATCATCAGGGAAATTCAAATTAAAACCACAATGAAATACCACCTTACCCCAGTCAGAATGGCCATTATTAAAAAGTCAAAAAGCAATAGATGTTGGCAAAGACACAGTAAAAAAAGAACACTTATACTCTGTTGGTGGAAATGTATTAGTACCATCTCTATGGAAAATAGTATGGAGATTTCTGAAAGAATTAAAAGTAGATCTACTATTTGATCCAGAAATTCTGCTATGGAGGATCTACTCAAAGGAAAATAAGTCCTTATATAGAAATGACATCCATACTCACATGTTTATCATTGTACAATTAACAGAAAAATATGGAAACCATTTAAGTGCCCATGAGATGATGAATGAATAAAGAATATATGATATTTTCCATGGATACTACTCAGCCATAAAAATAAATGAAATAATTATTTCCAGCAACTTAGTTGGAACTAGAGGCCATCATATCAAGGGAAGTAACTAAGGAATAGAAAGTCAAATGCTGCAATTCTCATTTATAAGTGAAATTTATGCTATGGGTATGTATGGTCATACAGTGTCATAGTCAAGATTGAAGACTCAAAGGGAAAGGGTAGGAGGAGGTAAGGGATGCAAAACTACCAGTCAGGTACAGTAGACACTATTTAAGTGATGGGTAAACTTAATTTCCTGACACCACCACTATACACACTTCATCTATGTAACTAAAAATCACTTGTACCCATAAATCTATAAAAGTAGAAAATAATAATAGTAGGATAAAATAACTTTATCGAAACTATGTATACATATTTTCCTGAACTCCTTAATTTTCTAATATGCAAAAGATTCCTACAATCTTTTTTTCTCATTGCCTTTATCAAATTTTCTTACATGTAATATTTATCATCTGTCCTCTCTACTAAAATGTTAGTCTGTGCAAGGGTGGAAATTTTCATTTAGTTCACTGTTTTTAGACATATATATCCCTAACATTGTGCTTAGAACAATGCTTGGCACATAGGAGGTATTGAATATTATTTAATTAATTACTGAGCTAGTACCTGAAAATTGTGAGCAGCCATCCACATTCCTTATGACAGGATAGACATAGTAGTGTATAGTAAACTACAGAAAGAAAATACTTCATTTGTTTAAGAGATATTTATTTAGCACCTTATAGAAATATAAGGTGTTAGAGCTGGAAGAGATTTTCAGAGAGTAGGTAAATTTCATATTTACAAAATGATAAAATGGGGTAAATTTTCTAGGGTCGTAAACTAGTTAGTGACTAGTTACAGCCATCAGTTATAATTCAGACTTTCTCATTCCTTTTGTTAATCAGATAAGGGCACTAGAGAATACAGAGTAAGACATGGTTGCTACACTCATTGAATTTAAGTTTAAATTGAATTGGTGCCCTTGGACTCAATCTCTTTTGCACATGCCTTTGTGAAATTTAAAAACTGAATTGTTGATGGAAAAGTTACATGGTTAAGATTTAATTTTTTAAATATTAGATTATGTTTCCCTCAACTCTAGCTTTCTCCTCTGTAGTCCTTGGTCCCCAAGACACTCTTATACCTCTACAATTTTCTTCTATCTATTCTAATTCAGTCAGACAGACAGAGTATCATATTTTGTTTGTTTACCTGGGCTGTGCATAGCAACCAGTACTGAAAGGTTGTCCACTTAAATTACACCTCTTCAAGACTATGAAGCACCTCCTGGAATTAGTGTTTCATAGCATCTTGGTACAAATGGCAGATACCCACTCAGTCAGTTTCAGTGATATAAAGATCAATGTCTCTACATCAGAAGAGTGAAAAGTAGAGAAGAGACAGCTATTTCACATTTGAACATCCTTTGTCTATTAACTATGGAAGCAAACTTGAAATTGTCATAGAGGAATCACAGGTGGGGCACACATTGTCTATGGCAAAAGGAAAGTCTTAGTTTATAGCTTATCTCTGGGTATGGACTGAGATGTGGCTAGAGCTGAGACTTGAGTCTCCAAATGCTAATTATGCATTTTCTGATATTAACACACAAACACTCTTGACTGTGAACTTCTTTTCCCCTCCAACCCACCCTCTCTGCCCCCACTTGAACTTTCCCCACAACTTTCTCTAAAACACATAGATAATCATCTCCTTCCAGACTTTGAAGTGACATTAGGATTGTCAGAAGGCATAATTAATTGACTGTCAGCAGAGCCATTGTTTGAACATCTGTGGAGCTCTGCTTGGTAGGCATCTGTTGTACTTTTAATTAAATGCATTCATTCTTCTACAAATATTTATTAAGAGCCTACTACACACCAATTATTGTGGTGTGTGCCATGGGCAATAATGGAAGTGAAATAATGTCCAAAAGAAGGCATTTGTTAAATCCTCCAGTGCCAAGGGCTTTGATAGAGAACATGTTTCACAACTGACAGTGGAAAAATCCATTTTTTTCCATCCAGGTTCAGGAAATTTTGCCACTGTACTAGCTGACCTATATCATATAAAATGCTAATAAAGTCCATGTGACAAGATACCTATTTCTGTGGTGTAAAGACTTAATGGCAATATGCTGTTTGTGGTTAGAGTTTCCAGCAAAATAACAGCTAGAAAACAGCTTTTAAAAAAAAAAAAGGAAAAATGGGAAGTCTTGGGAGTCGTAGAACCAGGTTCAAGTTAAGTACCTTATCCTAATTTTCTTCCTAAGGCTAACTTTCATGTCATTCACTACAGTACTGGACAGTTCTCATCTCAATCCTCATTTGGTTCGAGGACAATCATACCTTCAATTTGTATGAGTCCTGGACATGACCCTATTCCTACCTGGCAATACACGTCATTTGTTAAGATTCAATAAGAGTGAACAGAAATACTGTACAGCAGTGACTTGTTAAAAGAGGCTAAGAAGATATAGTAGAGAGGAATTAAGGAAAAGAAAGTTTTTAACTTCCATGGACTCTCTTTCCTATTCAGCCTTCTGGTAATGGTGATATTAGCAAGGTACTTAGAAATCAGCTAGTATGACAGCTTTCCCTTTTTTAGTTGGTAGAGGACATATCCATATTTTGTGTCATATACACAAGCTGTCCATGCTATTATTTGCCTAATATTTTTGTTTAAATCAACTAACTTTTTCACCTACTTTGTCTTCTTCCATGTCAAAATATTAGTTGTTTTTCCCTCAAAAAAAAATTAAACTAAGTGTCATATTTGACTTCTAAAATGTTAATCTATAACCAGCTAATAATATTGGTTGGAAATATTGAGAAATGTGGCTGTCATTCAAAAAGAAGATGAATTGATTGAATACCATGGTGAAATGATATCCTCAAGACTACCCATTGAGGTAAGGATACAATCAATAGAGTGAATAGACAACTTATAGAATTGGAGAAAATACAGAGAAATCTCTGTAAGTTGACCACCCAAGGTACTTTAACAAACTACTCAACATACAGAGCTGGTCAACGTGAGGAAGTAGCCCTACTATACTGATACATACATGTGGTACACGTGCTGTCTAAATTAAGTCAATTTAAGGAAGTGGTCAATGTGGGGAACTGGTCAGCTATGGAGGTTCTATTATATTTTCATGTTATACATCCAATAAAGGGCTGATAACTAGAATCTATAAAGAACTCAAGCAACAGGAAAAACATCAAACAACCCCATAAAAAAGTGGGCAAAAGACATGAACAAAAGCTTTTCAAAAGAAAGTAAACTAGTGGCCATAAAATGTGAAAAAATGCTCAACTCCTCTAATCATAAGGGAAATACAAATCAAAACCACAATGAGGTATCACCTAACTCCAGTGAGAATGGCTTTTGTCAAAAAATCTCCAAACACCAGATGCTGGCATGGATGCAGAGAGAAAGGAACACATAGACACTGCTGCAGACTGCTGGTGGGACTGCAGACTAATCCATGGAAAATTGTTTGGAGATACCTCAAAGAGCTGAAGGTATACCTACCACTTGGTACTGCAATCCCACTACAGATATTCATCCTAAGGGAAAAAATGTGGTTTTGTCAGAAAGACTTGAATGTCTATTGCAACTCAATCCAAAATAACAAAAATCTGGAGCCAACCTAAGTGTTCTTGCATACATGAGTAGATTAATAAAATGTGTGTGTATATATATACCATGGAATACTAGCCAGCCAGATAAAAATTGGTGAACTAATACCTTTTGTAATAACCTGGATGGAACTGGAAACCATTCTTCTAAGTGAAGTTTCACAAGAATGGAAAAACACATACTTACCTGGCAGGGGAGATACCATGATCACCAAGGTGGTTTTTCCAGGGCGAGGCTTATCCATTGCACTCCAAATGTGCTGACCCCTGCGATTTCCCCAAATGTGGGAAACTCGACTGCATAATTTGTGGTAGTGGGGGACTACGTTCGTGCTCTCCCCTGAAAAAATAAATAAAATAAATATAACATAAATAAAAAAATATATAAAGAATGGAAAAACAAACGTGCACTCACTATTAAAACAGAACTAGTCAATTAACACTTATGTGCACATTTGGTAGTAAAACTCAACTCAACAGAAAGCAAGCAGTGGGGGGAGGAGGAGGTGAGGAAGGGTACAAATGCCCTTCACCACATTATCAGGGCAATGGGCAAACTTACGACTTTGACTCAAAATGTACAGAAGCAATTCATGTAACTAAAACATTTGTACCCTGTAATACTCTGAAATAAAAGAAATAGAAAAAAAGTCTGATAAAGTATATATTGTTTGGCATGCAGAGTTACCATGTTAGCTTGAAAGGTGATATAACAGTGTCAACATCCAGGCATCCAGCATGCAGAGGCTTTCTGGTCGTGGCTGTGTCACTGTGCCACTGACTCACTGCTGCATCTCAAGCCAGTCTCTTTTTCATGGGTCTCATTTCTCACATTAGGAGAATAGACACCTTGATCTATAGTGGTCCTTTTGGCTTTCAATGTCTGTGCCTCAGATACTTTTCATAGATTGTCCTTTATACACCATTAAGTGGGTAGGAAAACCAGCTGCTCCATGTAAAATTACAATACTGTTTTCTTCAGAGTTAGAGAAGGATTAGAAAAGAAACCCCAAAGTTATGTTTTGTGTGTTGTTTTATGTTCTGCTTAATACTATTCCCCATTTCTTGAGGGTTATGAGAGAGTTTGTTGCATTGAAAGTGCCAGTCAATAAAAACAAAATAAGGCATAGGATATGATAAAGATTGACATGGACTAGTGTTAGGTACACTAGTAGCATCACTCTGGTTAAGGATTTTCCTGAACCAGCAGTGGCACTCACTAATAGTACTCGGCATACATGTCTGAAACTAATATTGGTAATTATCAATGGGACAACAATCTTTAAAGTAGATAAGATACCACTGACGTGGAAATGAATACTGTATCCTTTTTAGATGGTAGAGTGAAATGAGGACTAGACTTGACATCAGGAAATCCAAGTGTAAGTCTTCATGTGACATTGGTGAAATTTGCCCTGTGTTTAGAATATCTTGATTTTTGTTTTGTTTTTGTTTTTTGTTTCTTTGTTTGTTTGTTTGTTTTAAGGCAGAGTCTCACTCTCTCTCCCTGGGTAAATGTTATGGTAACATAGCTCACAGCAGCCTCAAACTGTTGGCTTGAGCAATCCTCTTGCCTCAGCCTCCCAAGTAGCTGGAATTACAGGTGCCTGCCACAAAGCCTGGCTAATTTTTCTATTTTTTTTTTTTTAGTAAAGACGGAGTCTTACTCCCTCTTGCTTAGAATACCCTTGAACTTCTGAGCTTAGGCAATCCACCTGCCTGAGCCTCTCAGAGTGCTTGGATTAAAGGCATGAGCCATGTGCCCAGCCAGAATATTTTGTTATTCATTATTGAGAACCATTCTTTTAACAGTCTTGATGATGAATGCTATTTTTCCAGGAAAACTAACAAATTCAAAAATAAGAGATAGAGCCTAATTGGTTGAAATTAGCCTTTTTGTAGAACCTTTTTCACTCACCTGACTTTCAATTATTGCACTTATTAAAAAAGATTATTATTGCTGTCTATTTTTATATGATGCTTATTATAGAGCTGAAGTTAAATAAGTAGATAACAGAAAACCAAAAATTAAGCTGTTGGTGTCACCGCCCCAATGCAGCATCTGCCTTGATTTGTGCCATTTATGATTAGTGTATAATAATGACTCCTCTGATTTTTTTAATGTCAGTGTTTGTTTCTATTCACATTAGCACTATGTGTTTTCTTATGTTCTCTTGTAATTGGAATACGATTAGAGGGTACACAAAGTGTTTTTTAGTCGTGTGTGAGAAAGCAACACACCAAGATATACCACATTGTTCTCATTTGCTGAGCAAACTACTCTTGCTTTTTTAATGTGGAATGCGGAAAAACTAATTGAAAAGAGACAGAATGAATTTTGACTCAGATTGTACAGGATGAATCATAACCCACTTTCTCATCTGAGATGTGAAGAAAAAAAATTAAAGGAAACTAACCACCACGCAGATTTACTGTCAGCGTCAGCATAACCAATATAGAGTGTTTTTCAACAGAACAAAGAATACATCTATACCAGGCTGAGAATTGGAGATAGTAGGAAACCTCGTTAATTCTTTCTTTGTAATCTTGTACTGAAACTGTTTTTTTTCTGTCTTGGTTAAAGCATTCTAATCAAGAGATTTTTGGACCATCAGCAATAGCTGCACAAACCATTCAAAAATGTACCTGTGATCTCTGTTGAATGGTCCAGTCCAATCAGAGACAGAGCCGACCCTCCATTGAACTTCTGGTCCCAATGTCATTTTGTCAAGTGGTAGGGAACAAGGCCATGATGGAATTGCTACTTCCCTGAACAGAACTTACTTGGATTTATTGATGTGCATGATTAAATAAAAATATATTACTTTGTCCTCCTTGATTCTAGACTTTAGATGTTTAATTTACTTTATCTCCTGAATGTAGATTTAAAAAAAAAGACTATACAAATAAGGAGGCACTGTCACCTGCTCTAGGACAGTCTGCAAATCTTAAGTTCAGAATTAATTTCTTTCCAATTCTCGTCACTATTGTATTTTCTTCATAACTTTTATGGGCTTTATTTCTCTCATGTGTATGTTTATACATCTTCTCTCTACTATAAGATTACCAAGAAGAGAAACTGTACCTTCCTTATCTTACTCTTTCCTTCTTCCCTGAAAAGCAAAATGAGGATGTAGAGCTAGATGTCTTTTCAAATATCTGTGTACCATTCCACCAAGAATTTTGTTTACAAAAGGAGTTCTAGTCTAATTTGATCTGAAAAATTCTCACTAATGGTTTTGTTTAACTAGCATATATTGAGCACTTACTAGGTCCTATGAGCTTTACATACATTACTTATATCTTGACTATAACCCTATGAGGTAGATAGATACTTATCTTTTGTAGATGGGGGAACTGGAGTCAAGAGAAATGAAATAATTTGCTCAGGGTCTAGTAGTTGGAGTTGCTATTTGATCCCAGAACCAGCCTCTTAACCCTTGCATATGCTATACCCATGACAATATCTTGCAGAAGTTTAGCTAACCAAGCCATGGTGAAAGATCAGTCCTACAGACTCTGTGCTAATCACATAGTTTTTCTGACAGATAGTATTCTATTTCTCCTGTTGTTTCTTTTGGAAACATGTTTTTAGTATGACTTTATTTCCTTGGAATAAAGGTTACCATTACTAACCAGGCAGCAGTGAGAAATCTAGGTACCCCATCTCTTTGTTGGCACTGTATCTGATGTCTGCCAGGACAGCATCTTGGCTCCTCAGCAAGGGTAATACTGCCCAGTTGGACCGTTCCATCCAAATGATATAAGATAATTGCTACATGTAATACTCTTTGTGCTAAATGTAATACTCTTTGTTAATAGCACTTGAGATGGAGGATGTCTCTCTATTCCTCTATTTCCTCTTGGACTTGAAACCTGGTCATTGTGATTTTTAGCAGCATCTATGTCCAGATCTATGGACATAAATCCCCAATGGATCTATGTCCACCTTGTCCCCAATATTTGTCTCAATCCAGTGCTGCCTTGTTTCACACATGGCAGTAGTTTTAATTTTCAATTATCCATCACAGTGACATCTTGTAGTCCATTACATCCAATCTCACTGCCAAGGTGGAACTGAGAAAGAACCAGGGAAGGGAACTCATCTTCAAAATAAGGTCACTCTATTGACATTTCATCAGGCAAAAGAGTTCAATGCAATAGCTAGCAATTGGCTCACTCAGTCGGAAGTTGATGCTATTTTAGGCCATCAGCGGAAGTGTCAAAGTATCTGTGAATTTTGGCATTTTATTTCATTAAGTTGGTTCAGGAAGCCAGACACTGATGAACTGACTCTTCAACTTAGTTCCCACTCCTAATTTTGGACGTGTGGTATCTTTAGGCAGCTGTTGTGACACCTTGCTTCTAAAGAAAACCTTTTTTGTGCCTCTAAAGCAATCCTGGGAATAATCTACCCCACATCCGACCATCCTGGAACCTCCCATGCTCTACAGCTTGGTCACAGTGGCATGGGGATGGGCTCCCCTGGCAGATCAAGGAAATACAACTCAACTGAATGCATCCAGTTGCTATTCAGAATTTATGTGTAGTAGCAGCATTCTCAAGGATGCATTAGGATCAAGATGGACTTTCATTTGGAGATTACATGAGAAGATGTCTGTGAAAAGAATGGCCTCAGCACAGCAGTCACAGTTGAAGTCAAGTGATGCCCTAGACAGGCCACACAATTTGTGTAGGTAAGACTAGGAAAATTCTAAACTTTATGTTGTTGGGAAGGGTTTGGGACCTGACTTTCTTTATAGACATGCTTTAAATAAAAAGAATAAGGCTTTCTAGACAGGGAATTTATAGTGTTCTTTGTTCATTCATTTATTCAGTCATTATTGAAGGCCTACTATCTGCCCTGCAATTGTGTTAAGCATTTCCATCAATCTACAAAATAGAGACAGAAGTGTTTACAATTACAATGTGATAAATACATTACTGGAGTTTGGTGACACAATGGAGGAAAGAAGCTAGAATGGTTTACTATGATTTGGAAAGTAGGGGAAGGTTTTCTAACATAGATGATGTCGGGACTGAATGTTAGAGATCTTTTTCAAGAAAACTGTGAATTCAAGAGCATTTTAAACAAAAAAGAAATAAACAATTAGTAAGAAGAATGGTATAAACAACAACAGAAAAAAGTGCAGTATAACTAGAGAATAGGGCATGAGAAGGAGAAGTGAGATTAAAGGGATGATCAGTTGGTCAGATGAAAAGGACTTTTTGTTTCTTGCCAAAGAATCTAGAATCTGTCCTGAAGGGGCTGAGTGAGTGAACAGTTTAAACACTGTTTAAATAAAAAACAATGAAGATATTGATTAAAGATCATTCTGGATTCTTTTGGGGGAGAGTTGTTGAAAGGAGAGATTTGGGGAGTTGGAGATCAGCCTGAGTGCTGTTGGTACCAGTCTAAGAGAAATAAGGGCCTGAATGAAGGCAGCTGTGTTAAGTTAAAGGGGATGGGGATGGTTCAGAGGAGAGTAAGAGGGGTGGGGTAAGGCTTACTCCTGGGTTTCTTTCTTGTATAGATAATGATAGTTAAAGCAATGTGAGAAAAACAGAAAAACTTTAGTAATTATGGTGCCATCAGGCCATAGGAACCCTCTTGACTGGGAAGCAGTTTAGTCCCATTCATCAATATTTCCCGAGTGTCTGCGGTGTGCATGCAGTGTTCTAGGCTTTGACACAGCAGCAGTGAATAAAGCCAGCCAAAGATCTCTGTTATGGAGCTTATATTCTAGTGAAGAGAGAAAGACAACGTATAAATAAATAAAAGACATAGCATGTCACATAGTGGTATAGCTTATGGAGGAAATTATGCTGGAGAAAGGAGATAGTGAGTAATACCGTGACTTGGGGGATGGAAATTACAAGGTGAACAGTGTGATGACTGTGAGGGCAAGGTGCTTATTGTTGGTGAAACCTAGTCTGCCCTAATTTTGTTTCTTTTCCATTTTTTTTTTGTTTTAATTTATGTTATTTCCCCTAGACAAAGGAAAGAAATAGCAACAGCTACATAGACATTTATAAGCACACACAACATACATGCTTATTTATACGTAATACACATAATAGTTTTTGTGGCCAGTATAACACATGTCATGAACAAACTAAAGAAATAAATATCACCAACAAAATGAACCTTTCTTAGACGTGAATTCTTGTCATTCAAAAAGTGAGATAGTTTGAATTTGAAAGTCACTGAAAGGGACCTTTGATTTAATCCAAATCTCTTAATTTAGACAGAGAGATCTTAGATCCAGCAAGGGCGCCATTTACTAAAGGACACCCAGCTGCGTCTAAAATTCAGGTTTTCTGACAGCCTGTGTAGGGATCCTACCCTTACCCTGATTCCGGAGAGTTGCAAAGCTTGGGGTCTGGGTTCACTTTGCCACAGTGACCTTGAGCAAGTTCTACTTCTCTTTGCACCAGTTTACTCATTTGCAAAGTAAGGGCATTGTTAATAATATTTGTGATAGTGGCTTTGGAGGATTAAATAAGTTAATAAATTACTTTTAGATGTTCCTGACATGCACAGTATCCAGTGAATGTTCACTACATTATTGCAATACCAATATTATTAGAACATCATGGTGTAGATTACTTAGGCTCTGTGTGTGTAAGCATGAACCCAAAGCCAGCCTCTGATAATGACCACATGTAAGATCTTCTGAAATTTCCAGTAAAGGTGTTAAAATATTAACTAGTTCTTTCAAGGTCATGGAATAACTATGAAACTCATGAATGTAATCTAGGTATTTATTTCATTCACAGAAGTTTTAGAGTAGACAATCCAGTCTAGATCACAGTTATCTGAAATTCTACACCAAAAGTGGAACCCCAAACTTTAAAGACAGGGACATTTACTCTAGTGTGTACATCTAGCACAAACTGGCTTGGTAGTTGTTGACAGCCATTTATTGAATGCTGACTGTGTCCCACACACCATGCCAAGCCTTTTACATAGCTGATTGCAGTTAGTCTTCACAAAAGGTAGACATTCAGGTCTGGATTTTACAGATGAGAAATTACAGTTTTAGGGCAGTTCAGTTTCTTGCCCAAGGTTATGTAGATATCAAGAGATAGCTTCAGTCTTCATAAACTGGGTTTCTGACCCTCTTTGCTGAGCAGATACCTGTTTTCAATGCTCAGATATCTGTTTTTTCAGCTAGTTACTATATTCTGCCATTAGTCTGCATTTTACGCTGTTGCCCTTTCTGTGCCATTCCTACAACTCATTCATAGAATTACGTAATCATAGATGGTTAAGGCTGGAGGAAACCTTGGTTTCCTGGTTCCCAGCATGAACACTAAGAATCACCCAGGGGAACTTTGTTACAAACCTACATATCCCCACACACCTATCTTGTACATACTACTGACATAACTCTACATCTGCTGAGAAAATATCCTCACTATGAGGAAATTTGGCAGATAGAGTATGCCATATTCCCCAGGTGTAAAGGAAAGACAAAACAAGAAAAAACTCGAGTGTTACTGATGTAGTCTAACCTTCCCAACTCATAGGCAAGAAAACAGAATTAGAGAATGGCAGTAACTTTCAGAAGGTTTTTTTCTTATGTTATTTATGGCATATCTGCATAAGAACTTCTCTTCTTTCAATGTTAAGTGATTTATTTATTCCTCAAAGCTGCCTTCCTGGAATGCACATTGTCCTTTGTTATGGTTCTAGAGGATAAAAGGAAGGGGGTGATTAACATGCCTGGGATCCTGTGGCAAATCAGTAGGTCAGGAGAGAATAAGTTCATTAGATTGTGCTGGTCTATACCTATTCGTTTGGTTCTGGTTAAGTCTGAGCTCATCAATACGGAATGCATATTTTTGTAAAACTAAATTTGGGGTTAGCAGAGCTTTTTGTGTCTGTTTTGTGTCTAGGAACTTCTGTTCCTTTGATAAATGAACAAATACCGGAGATGATGAAACCTAACGAGAATTATCTCCTAGATTTGCTATGATGTCTCTTGTCTAGTCAATTAATGTGCCTGGTAGTGGACAGTGGGTATTGTAAGATTATTTTGTTTGTTTTTGAAGTAAATGTTTATGGAGAGCTTACTGTGTCCATCCCTGACCTATGTGCAGTGAATCAGAGTGGCTATAAATCTTTTCTAGGGAAAAATGTACTATGAATAAATAGTACAGGTCTTTGCCCCCAAGAAATTCACAGACTGTTGGAAGGTAAGGAAGCAAAAATACATGATAATTCTTTTTCCATATGACATAACTATACAGGAGCTGTGAACATATGGATATGAGAGAGAGTGCCTTGGGGGCCTGGGAGAAACCAGGTAATTAGGGGATAATATTCGAGTCCAGTCTTCAAGAAGAAATAGAATTTCTCCAAATGAAAAAGAGAAGAAAGGTGTTACATATGAAAGAAACAGAATGTGCAAAAGTATAGAGGTAGGAAACGTGGACTGCGTGGAACAGAAAGACAGTGCAAACTTTAGAACAGAATTTCTCTGCAACTGAAGGAAAAGTGAGTTGAGGGAAGAATGGTTGGACATGTAGGGATAAAGAATCTGGGGTCCAATGGTGAAAGATCTTGTGTGATATGTAATAAAAAGGCCCTTTTTGCATGTTTTTGTGTGTGAAGTAGGAAGTTATTTATTCTTGTTAAACAGCAGGTAGTATCAGATTGGTGATTTATTAAAAAAATAAGGGGATAACCATTTCTATTGTATATACCATGTAACATCTAGATAATGTTAGAAAGCCACTTCACAGGGGATGGTGGAACTGGAAATTTTATGAGAACAGATTTAAGGGACTTGTGGGATGAGAAAAATGGTATCGCTCTTTGTTTTCTCATTCAATGCAAAACAGGAAGTGCCTAGGTATGCAGAAATGCAAATCGGATCAACTATATTTTTGATGTGTTTTGTATGTATTTAGATTTTCACATATCAGCAATACTATAAGAATATTATTATGTGAATAAGCTACCAGATTCAACTGAAAGAGGGGTATTGTGTTTTATAATTACATGCAGATTTAAAGATTACTCTCAACTTTCCAAAAATAAGAGATCTTCAGAACATTAGTGTGTGTGTGTGTATGCACGCACCTGCATGTATGTTTTGTCTGTGCTGGCGCCACCTTCAGAGAGAAAGGAGTTCAAAGTTTAATGCCTACTTAAGAATTCTTATGCGTTTGGGGTGGAAAGTACCTTGGAAATCATCTAATTCTGACTTTTTTTTTTTTTTGATGAAGAAAATAATTCCAAGAGAGAAATGGAAATTTAAGCCCCAGCCACCAAATGACAGTGACAAGTCTAAACCTTTTTTTATTTTTCTGTTAACCGTAGAAACCTCATTTTCTTGGTGTATAACTTAGTTACAAAGTGGTGGTTGTGAATTGAATGAAATGTCTCAGGAGATATCTTGACACTCACTTGTAACTGGAATAAAACTAATAGGGAATATTCAGGGAATTTGTAAGGAAGCATGAATGAATTAATCATATGTAGCCTTATGTTCAAATCATTTTTCACAAGGGGTAGAGGAAGGGGATGTAGGGGGCAGGACAGAGCAATGCCATAGACTTTCTCCTCCCTTCATTCTCAGAGTGGTTTGATATGATATGAGATGTAATTTTATCAACTATAAAGAATTGTGTCACTCTTGGTTAATGATACCTGTGTTAGTTTCTATTGCTACTATAACAAATCGCCATCAACTTAGGCTTAGGGTAACACACGTTTATTATTTTATAGGAGTTTAGGTCAGTTCAACATAGGTCTCACGGGACTAAAAATGAAGAGGCTGGAAAGGCTGCATTCCTCTCTGTAGGTTCTAGGAGAGAATCCTTGCTTTTTCCATCTTCTAGAGGCTTCCCACAGTCTTCCTTAATTTACGGTCATCTCCTTCCATCCCCAGTGCCTGCAACACCACATCTCTTATCATATTTCTGTAGTACTATCGCTATCTCTAATCATAGCTGGAAAGGATTCTCCAATTCTTAGGGTACACCTCAGTAACATCAATTATCTTAAAACACTTAACATGATCATGTCTGCTTTTTTGGTCACATAGAGTATCATAGTCAGAGATTTCAAGCATTTGTTCCTGTTTGTCTTTGGCAGACAATTATGCTTCCCACCACACTGTAAATTTTCAGTGGTCTTTTAGGGATGACAATGTCAGGCTGGCCCTTGGGACATGCTCAGAGGGGCCCCAGTCAGTCTGGTTGTTAAGAGGCCCTACTTTTCCTGTAAATTCTAATCTTGGAGTAAAGGAAATCTTGAGATTTCACTATACTTTTTTATGATGCTGATACTTCTACTCTGGGAATAGTTATTCTGTCTTAATGATCCCAAGAAGGTCCCAGAGTATCTAGAACAAGTTTGCTGAGCCCCAAGTAAGTGTAATCTTTGTGATGAAATATATAAGCTCATAAGTTACTATAAGCTCATCTGTAAATTTTCTTGACATTGGCCATCTTTGTCTAATCCTTTACTTTCTTCATTATTTTTCCTTCCCTGCCCATCTCCATTTCTCCCTTTCATCTATAGAGAAGTGCAGGAAGAAATGAAGATGAGGGGAAAATGTGTTGAAGAATATCTGGGTAAAGAAAAGGTGTTAGGAGGGAACGTTGCTCATGCCCACCCCATCCTAATCTTAGGTAATCCTATGAAACAGTCTTGTTTTCTGAGAATAGGTACATCAGGAGTTCCAGAACTGAGTAGTAGAAAGCTTCGTGGAAAACACTAAATGGAATCAAGGAATTTTGTGACTACGGCTGTGAGGAATGACATATTCACTAACGCACAGTTTCTGAATTAAAAAAAAAAAAAATTGGTTCCCAAGTGGAAATATTTATCTCTAAGAATGATACTAGGTCAGACATAATTCAGAGAAAAGAAAAAAGTCATTCTGAGATCTAGACAGGAGGAGAAATGAGGGACTCCTTAGAGTCTTAAGGATATACTTGCATTTACATTCCAGAATTCCGTCTTCCAAGAATCGCCACATTAACATTAACTGCCTTTGACAATTAAGTAATGGTCACGAAGAATATTTTAGTGAAGACAGAAACAACAAAAAATTAATAAGGCAGCTGATTCATGTTTGATCTTCATAAAATGAAAACAAAGATGCACTTCCTGCAGAATTGTCATATAGATCAAGCTGAAAAATATCAGTGAAAATTCTCCTTCAAACTATAAACTGTTGGAGTTGTAAATGTTGATCCTCTTCGTTCTGTTATCTCTCCCAAGACACAACTTATTTTCTCTTATTTTGGCCACAGAGAAAAGTTGGACATTTACTATTTTGACAATGAGTATCAAAGCAGGAGACTTCCCAAGGAAGTCAAACTCAGTAAAAAGTGCTAGAACTGGCTGTTCTTGACCATTTTCTGCCATAGTCATGGCCACATTTGAACTTTGTTATTCTGGGGATAACTACCTTGACAGTAGTCTAAATTTTAATTCAAGTCTCATGAGTGAGTGTATGTGAGTAAAACCTAAAATCTTCATCTGTGCTACAGGACGACTACATCAATAGACGTTCTCAACTTGTCTTAGGAATTTTGTTCGCCTTCACCAAAAATGGATGTGTGAATGTGTGTATGTACATATATAGCATCAATATACATGCTAGTATGCTTTGGGTAAAATAAAAAAGCCCCTATAGAAAAACCAACAATTCTATAATACTTAGGAAAGGTAATTTACATTTACTGTTTTAAAAACTCCCCCCTTTAACATGGAATTCTTTCTCTTTATTAGAATTGTATCCTGTACTTTGACAATTATTTTCCTGCTGGGCATAGTGGCTCATGCCTATAGTTCTAGCACTCTAGGAGTCTTAGGCAGGTAAATACTGGAACTCAGGAGTTCGAGACCAGCCTGAGCAAGAGCAAGACCCTATCTCTATGAAAAACAGAAAAACTAGCCAGTCAAAATAGAAAAACTAGCCAGGTGTTGTGGTGAGACTATTCTCAGCTACTTGGGAGGCTGAAGCAAGAGGATCCCTTTAGCCCAGGAGTTTGAGGTTGCTGTGAGCCATGATGTCACAGTACTCTACCCAGGGTGACAGGGTAAGACAAGAAAGAAAGAAAGAAAGAAAGAAAGAAAGAAAGAAAGAAAGAGGGGGGGAGGGAGGAAGGGAGGGAGCGAAGGAAAGAGAAGAAAGAGAGAGAGGCAGGGAGGGAGGGAAGATAATTATTTTCCTTTCTTGATAACTTTATTCTTTATTCCAAGATAATTCAGAGTTTTTTTGTTTGTTTGTTTTGATTATTCAGGAGACTTTTTGTTTGTTTCTTTTTCTGTGTGGTTATTGCTAGTATAAAAGGAAACTCTTGACTTTTGCTTACTAATAGCCAAATACCTGACTGAATTGTTATTTTTTAAAGATTTAAGAGGTACAAATTGAATTCTATTACATGTATATATTGTAGACTGGCAGAATCTGAGCTTTTGGTATACCCATTGCCTTAGTAATATTCATCAGACCTCATGGTCTCATCAGACCTCATCCTTCACCTCCTGTCACCGTCCCTCCTAGTGAGTCTCCCATGTCCCTTGTACCTTTCTGTGTGCCCTTCTATATAGCCATAGTTTAGCTCCCGCTAATAAGTGAGAACATGGGGCACTGATTTTTCTGTTCTTCAGTTACTTCACTTAGGATAATGGTCTCCAGTTCCATTCAAGTTGCTGCAAAAGACGTTATTTCATTCTTTCTTATCACTGAGTAGTACTGAATTATATGTATGTGTGTGTGTAGGTATGTGTGTTTATAGACACACACACACACTTTTTTTTTAATCTACTTATTGGTTGATAGGCACTTAGGTTAAATCCTTGTCTTGGAAGTTATAAATTGTGTCATGATAAACAGGAATACAGGCGTATTTTCAAGATAATTTCTTTTCTGCTGGGTAGATGTCCATTAGTGAGATTGCAGGACTATATGGTAGATCTACTTTTAGTTCTTTGAGAAGTCTCCATAGTTATCTCTGTAGAGTTGTATTAATTTATATTCATAACAACAGTGTATAAGTATTCCTTTTTTGCCATATCCTTGTCTGCAGGAAACACTTATGCATAAAATGTATACATTTTTTATTTTTTAATAATGGCCATTCTAATTGGAGTAAATGGTATCTCATTATGGTTTTCATTTACATCTCCCTGATGATTAATGATGTAGAGGCATTTTTCTTATGGCCAATTATATATCTTTTCTTTTGAGAAATGTCTGTTTCTATCATTTGCCCATTTTTTAATGGGGTTCTTGGTTTTTCTCCTTGCTGAGTGATTTGAGCTCTTTGTAGATTCTGGATATTAGGCCTTTCCCAGGCACTCAGTTTGCAAATATTTTCTCCCATTCTGCAAGTTGTCTATTTACTCTTTCGATTATTTCTTTTGCTGTGTAGAAGGTTTTCAATTCCATCTGACTATTTTTTTTTTTTATTGCATTTGCTTTGGGGATCTTAGTCATAAATAATTCTTTGTTTCCAGGCCGATGTCCAGAAGAGTCTCCTAAGTTTTCTTACAGGATTTTCAACTGTCTCTGGTCTTACAGTTAAGTCTTTAACAGACTTATATTTAAAACTTTTCCATTTTATCATTAATTATTAGGCTGCTGAAGTATTTTATGGTTTTGTTTTACACTTAAAATTTATAATGTTAAATGTTTTACTCTTAAAATTTATTTGGTTGTTTATTTTTGCTTAAAAAACATGCATTTCCATCAAGATTTTCAACCGTGTTAGCATTTCAACTATGTAGTATATTACTCACTTATAATTGTTAAAATATATTTTTGTCTGTATTTATATCTCCCTTTTTTTTTTTGGTCTCCTTTTCTGAGCCTGGGTCTTGCTCTGTCATGGAGGCTGAAGTACCGTGGCATCATCCTAGCTCCCCACAACCTCAAACTCCTGGACTCAAGCGATTCTGCTACCTTAGCCTTCTATCTCCCTTTTTACTTTGACAATTATTTCCTTTCCCCCCCTTAGTTAAGCTTTCCTAAGATATGCCTCTGTTTGTGTGTGTTTGTGCGGTGTATGGAGTTTACTTGTTTTCTATCTCATCACTTTTAATGGTTAGCCTTACAAATGTCTACATTCCAATTTGATTGAGTTTACTTAGTTATGCATTTTTGTAGTACCTTATTCTGAATGTCTTCTTTGTTTAATAGCGAAAGCATTTAAATTTATAAATAGTCTTCTTTGACTTTATCCTGCATTCCATGGATTTTGTTATTAAAATATTTCGTAACTCAGTTCTCCATTTAAGAAATATTTAAAAATGAATTTCCAAATCATTTTTATCTTTGTTATTTATTTCGGTTTTTTAAATTGAAAGAATTTAAGCCTTGAAATGTATTACTGACATATGTAAATTCCTGACTGAGCATTTTGGAACTTGTTTAAATTGCTGAATTTGGTATTTTGTCAGCTGGGAACACTAAATACCCCCACTTAACTTGATATTTGTAAAGCTTAGAGCAGCATTGGGGTTCCTGTACACTTTGGCAATTGCCCCATGGCTATTTGGCCAACTTCCAATTCCTCAGGGAAAGACAAAGAGTTGTCTCATTGCCACCTGCTATTAACTAAATGCTTAGGATTCAGTGTCTTAGAGGTGACTTGGGAATGGATTATTGTGGCAGCCCACGGAACCTCCTTCCCTGGGGAATTTTGAGAACTGCAAAGAACCATCTGTCTGGGGTGGCTTTAAGAGCAGCCTTGCCTGAAGGCAGGTGCATGGATTAGGTGACCTGTAAAGATTGTCATCAGTCCCAGTGACTTCAATGGGAAGGATGCATTTGCTGAATTTGAAAAGAGTCCAGGAGGAACACTGATAGGTTTGGGGAGCATATGGTCAAGAGCCTGAGGGTGTTTGAGCCCTGCTTGAAATTGGAGCCAGTCATTGTCACCCCATGCCCCGAATTCCAGAGAGCCATATTCTATATGTGAACCCCACAGCCGCTTATTTCACCCTTGGAAATTATATGCAGATGTGGTGCAAATTGGAGTAGCTCAAATCTTTTTTGGTCATAAACAGAATTCCTGTTTAACAGACAGCTCAACTGATGTATACATAGACATGAAAGCACACTGTGGACCATGCTTCTTGGGTTAAAACCAATCTGCCCATATAATGCACCATGCACTGACCCATTGAGCTTGAATTTTCTAACCTTATTTCCAGAGTTGTTCTGTGTTTTGTTCTAGGCAGTTAAATAGTTTAATTAATCCTGCAGAAGAGCTGTCCTACTTATATCAACAATACTTTATTATAAGTACTTAAATGAACTAGTTAAGCTGCATTTATAATGTGATTTGATTCCCATTGTATTTTAATGTAATGATGTTTCTTAAAGTTGTGGAGAAAGGGAATGTCTCCCAAATATTTTCACAATGGTCTATCAGACATAAAGAGTAGAGTGACAAGCCAACACTGTGAAAATTGTTTGTCTCAACAAGTGACATAGTGGCCGGGCAGCAAAGGTACACATGGGAGAGGCCAATTAATTCTACTATCATGAATTTGTCTATCATAATTTGTCTACTTCATGGACAAAGCAGCCTGAATGAGCAGAATGTGGTGAGTGGATTAAATAGAAGAGGTGGACAGGACCCTCTGCAAGCTTCTCCTAAAAGTTTAAACTACTATATTTTAAAATAGAGGTTGTGGCTTATCAAAAAACTAGTACTTTCAGAAAAAGATAAGCTCTTAAATCAAATGATGTATGCAGTCCAAATGAGTTAAAAAAATTTTTCAATGTTCCAAAACTAGCAACTTTAAAAAACCCTACAGTGTAATATAAATATTGAGGATAGGTGTGGTGGCTCACACTTATAATCCTAGCACTCTGGGAGGCCAAGGCAGGTAAATTTCTTAAGATCAGAAATTCCAGACCAGCCTGAGCAAGAGCAAGACCCTGTTTCTACAAAAAATAGAAAAATCTAACCAGGTATAGTGGTGCACACCTGTGGTTCCAGCTACTCAGGAGGCTGAGGCAAGAGGAGGACTACGCAAGTCCCCGAATTTGAGGTTGCTGTGAGTCACAGTGCCGCTGTACTCTACCCAGGGCAACAGAGTAAGATTCTGTATCAAAAAAAAAAAGAAAGAAAGAAAGAAAGAAAAAATATAAATATCAATGGGATAAATTCTGGAAATATTTTCTCTATGCTTTGTGACTGTAAATCAATAAAGAATAGTCATGAGAGAAAACCACAATTACATTCAAGGAGGGGGCAGGGAGAAGGGGAAAAGGGGCTTGGTAAGCGCTCACCTATATGGGTATAATGTGAGGGTGCATGGCGCCCCTCCAGGTAAAGAGCTCAGCTGCCGCTTGGACTTTACCTAACAAATGCAAATAATGGAACCTAATTGCATGTACCCTTATATTAATCTGAAAGGAAAAAAAGAAAAAGAATAGTCACAAGAGAAATTTTTAATAGATTTTACAACCAAAATTTTAAAGAATATGTAAATATCAAAGACAAAATTAAAAATCAAATAAGTAAGAATTATATTTGTAATAAATGCAATAAGCAAAGACGTTTGTATTAAAATTTTCATACAAATGCAAATATCCCAATAGGGTTAGATGAGAGATATAAATAATTTTTAAAGAGACAAATACAAATGGATAATTAAATAAATTTCATTCACACTAGTATGAAATGAAAATTAAACTGAAATCTAACTTTTTACCTCTGAAATTAGCTAAAATTTAGGAAAATGAACCACTCTCATTTGCAACTGGCAAGGGTGTAAATTGGCCCAACACTTCTAGAAAATGATTTTGCAACATTTGCTCCTGAACTTTAAATGTCTCATACTTCCCAGTCCAGATGAATGAATGGATGGATGGGTGGATCGGCTGATTAATAGACAGATAGATTGACAGACAAATGGACAGAGAGAGATATATCTAAATATGTATAAAAAATTAAATAAATATATAAAAAGGTGTGTATATACCTGTCTCCATCCTAAAGAAATACATATTTGTATAGTATCTATTTATGAAAATGTTCCCTGAAGTACAACTTATAATGAAAAATAGAAAGGGAATCTGTTGAATAAAATATTGTAGATCTCAAATGATGAGATACTATCAAAACACTATATTTATAGAATTCAAATTATTTGGGAAAATACTCTGTGGGGAAAAAACAGTGTTATAAAATGTATAGAAAAATATGGGTAGAAAGTCTTTTAAAAACATGTTAAAATGTAAACAGCAGATTATATATGATTTTTATTTTTTCCATAATTTTCTCCACAGTGAACATGTGTTATTTTTATAATTATAAAAGACTTTTAAAAAATATATGTATGTATATATAGAACTCAGTAGTGAAATAGGAATGTCTGAAAGAACGGAAAGGAAAGTTGTGACTGGGGTAGTGAAGCTATGCCGGGGTGGAGTGTGGGGAAACCTGGATTCTAGTTCTGGCTGGCGGTAGAGAACAGGGAGATTTCTGGAGGTTGGCTCTTCTGCCTCAAAGATTCTACTATCCAGCACTTTGCCAAAGATCCCTTCCAAGTGAGTGTACCCATGGCCCTATCAACCCTGGTGGACAGGTTAGCAGCCCAGATTAAATCTCCCATGGGGAGAATTCCAGGACCCTTCCTTATTGATCACCTTTTTTTTTTTTTCCCACTCTTGAAAGAGCTGAGATAACTGCTGGTGCCGTTTCTGCTGCCCCCTCATCCTCAGCTGTGCGGTGCAGGAAGCAACTCTCCAGCAGTGTTCTTTCTGGTCTAGAGCAGTTCCACACTAAGATACCCCTTCAACACCACCTCTGGCCGTGGCCTGTGGCTGAATTTACTAGTCATGGACTTTTGAAATGTCCTTTTGTAGTGGCCTTAGGAAATGTGGGAGTGTCCTCTGGGTAGAAGCAGGTGGACGCTTTAGTCCAGCATTTCCACTGGGTTCAGATTACGGTGGTAATTATCACAAGACATCCTTAGATGCAGCTGAAATGGTTGACAGTATAACCTTTCTTTTTACCTCTGTCTCAGCCCCATCCTACTTTATTCTGGCACATGGTTTATTCCACTTAACCTGCTCTCATCTTCTTTCCATTTTCCAGGCACGTACTGAAACATCCCGTTGGCTGTAACCCCCTTCTCTCACATACTTTCCCCCGTACATTTTTTGCAGTTACTTATTACTTTGGGAACTGGTATACTTTTATTTCAGTAGAGTCCTGGGGTACAACTGTGTTCTCAGTAATCACCCTGAACCAGAAGTCTGATCATTCATCATCAGGAAATAAAATTTTATAGCAAATGAGTTTCCAGAAGTATTATTTTCTTATGATGGGAAGTGGCCATGTAGTGAATGTGAAGACCACTTGGCTATAACAAAACAATAAAGACAGAATTTATGGATTTGCTAGGTGTGATCCAAAGCTCTTTATGTATATTGACTTGTATAATTCCTTTAGCACCTCTAATGTTGTAGATACTGTTATATCTAAGATGGGGTTACTTATGCACAGATAGATTAGGTAACTTGGCAAAGATCACACACCTGTGAGTGACAGAGCCCAGGTCTTAAAGGCAGAGAAGGTGAATTCAGAAAACGTCCTCCCAACTGTTCTTCTTAAAATAAAGTAATATGGCTTAGAAGACCACCAGGAGGCTCTTGTTCTATACTAGCAGTACGTTTAAAGCTCTTTATTTACTGATACTTATCACTGATTTGGTGAGACTTCAATAGGTGCCTCCTTTCCAAACATATTTACATGATGAAAGTGAGCTGCTTTTATTCACAAATGTAGATAGTCTCTTAGATGCTATAGCTCCCCTTTTTGGTATTCATTTACTCTTGACTTAGAACACTTAATTAGATACCTGATGCTATATATATTTGATTTTTTTGTTATGAAAGTTACATTCACTTTATTCCTTTATTTGACATAAGTAAGACATAATTCCTATAAGCCAATTGACAGTGTACTTTGAACTCTTCCTGTAAGAACATTAACTGGCATAAATATCAAAGTCCTTTCTTACAAAGACTCACTGTGTTATGTTTTTTAGAAATAAAAATCATCTTACAAATGATGGGTTGCCAGCACTTATACTGATTTGAAGGCTTTAATATTAGGCATTGCTTGGGATCCTCGTGGAATACATTACAAATGAGCATGGTTTCTGTTGTGAGCATTCCTTAAGGGCTTGTAGGTGAGTTCAGACAATTGTATAAATGCCTTGACACAAAATGATTTATCATGATTGCCTGACAAGGGTTAACATTTGTGCAATCATCTAAAGCAGGAAGAAGTTATATATGCTTTGGGGGTATAAAGAAAGGCCTCATGAACAACCCAGTAGAAAACTGAGCCAAAGTTTTAAACAGGCAATTCACAAAGAAATATTCATTAAAAAGAGAAAAAGAAGGAAGGGAGGAACCAGGAGAGAAATTTAGGAAGGACAGTGATTTTTTATCTGGCTTCTTGGAGAAGACAGCATTGAATATAAGCCTCGGATAATGAAGTATGATTGTCATTGGTGAAAAATGTGTAACAAAATGCCCAAAGTGTAGAAATAACTCAGGCACAAAGACTTACAGGTTAAAAAATATGGAGCAGAAGGGAAGCAGAAGTCCAAGGTCTTTGCTGGTTCTTAGAAGAGGGTCACAATTTATTGTTCTGTAACAGAGGGCTTTTAATTTCAAGTGATGAGTCAATCCACAATCCCTTAGGAGGTGAAATTCTCAGGAAACTGAGGCTGGATTATAAGATAAATCTGAATGTTCTTAAAAATTGGTTCCCTTCTGGGATAATGGGCTTCTAAGATGAGAATTAGTTACTTGGCAATATTCTTAATACACCAACTTTGCTTTGGATTGTGGTGTTCTCTGTGGGCCTGCCAGAGACCAGGGTCTGTGATGACTCTTTGAGTTGCAGCAAATCTATCATCATCTCCCACTGAAGGGCAGAATTTGAAATGCGCTTTTAGACCGGTTTGAGTAACAACAGTCCTGTTTTATACTAATCTCTGGAGGTTACTTCTTAGGTTTTCTGAGCCTCATATTTTGTGAAGGTAAATGATCAGTGACTATATCATTGCCTTTAGTTTATTAGTACTAAGGAGTTATAGAAAGTGTCGAGTTTGTTGCTATTAAGGTGCGTACCTTTCTCTTCTCAAATCCCATGTCAATAGAAATCAGCAGTATTAGAAATCATCCATGTCTACCCAAGGCCAACATGCAGCTATTCATGTACTAACAGACTCTGTAAGGCAAGAAGATCCCAGGTTGTCAGTACAAGAATTAATGTGGATATTAACACAGACATCATCAAATCAGTGACTCTGGTGCTCTAGTTTACTAAATGGTGCTATTGTAATAGGGACCATGTTACCTAATGGGTCTGAGCTTTAATTTTCTCATAATAAGGCCAATGAGTAAATGGATCTGCCTATGGACTTTAGCACACACTCGCTCTTATGCTTTAGGACTGTAAGAAAGTAATGTGTTTTACGCCCTGCTACATTCAGATTTTCCATTAGAGTGTGCCTATCTGAGCCCAATATCCTACATCAATTTTAATAAAGAGAAATTACATTTAATTGTGTCTATCATTCCACATTAATCCATTATGAATATTTTATTCCACAGTGTTAGAAAAATTACATTCACTTATTAGTGAAGAACAGTCTTTTATAAGGAGTGCTTTATACTTTAAGACCTCATAACTTACTTTAAATATTTCAGGCACTATAAATGGTAAGAAATGAAAAATAAGTCTGAACCCATAGAGTGAGGACCATTTAGAAGTCTTTTGTCTTCAGGTTGTGATCATACAGTTAAGCTTATTGGATGTGCTCAGCAGGTTAGAAAATTCATATCTTTCTGGAGTGATCCGTGAAAGATGGCTTCATCATAATGAAACACTTAAATGTGATTCTTGAGAGTTGTAAAATGATTGCCATCTTTCCCTCATCAGGAAAAATAAAGAGGGTGTTTTTTTGTTTGTTTAACATCAAAAACCAGACACTATTTCTGATGAAATGTAAAATCTCTCTTCTGATCTCCACCTGCTCTCAGTTTTCATGGCCATGCATAATTATTATTTTTAGCAAATAAACAAATTTGAGGCAAAACATTAATTTGATATGACATATACAAATGCCCTTCTGGAGAAGAAAATAAATTAAAAGGTGTTAAGTGTGTTTTCCTGATACCTACTGTATATTTCCATTTTTACAAAATCCTAGAAAAGACAAAACTAATGTATACTAATGGAAAACCATCAGTAGGTTTCTGAGGCTTATGTACAAAAAGGGTTGGCAGTAATGGGGCACAAGGGAACTTTTGAGGGTGATGGAAACATTCTAGAACTTGCTTATGGTTATAGTTACAAGGGCCTGTACATTTATCAAAATTGATCGAAATGCACACTGAAAATGGTTTATTTATTGTATGTAAATTATACATCAATAAAATAAATAAGAAAATGTGTATGCCTTGGCCAATTGTTTTTAAATATGGCCAAGCATATTTGAGTGGTGGCCTCAGTCTTGTGTTTGACATGAGTCATGGTGATTCATGTTGTAATGGATCCTCTACATGTTCCAGTTTAGGTTTCTTTAAGGGAGAGCAGGAACTAAAGACATTTGTGAAACAGCGTGGGTGCAGCATGCGTTGAGATTTTCATGCTTTCTTCCCCCCAGTGCAGTGTGTTATTGAAGTTTGCTTCTCCATATGAAAGTGAACAGTTTACCCTCTTTTCCTACGTGAAATGCGTGTATGGAATTTTTTCAAAACGTTATACTTAGGTTTTATTTTATGATATTGAGGCAGTTTTATTTGTTACCAGTTTACATAATAATTGATTAAATTGCACACTTGAAGTAACAAGTTAAACAGTCCTGGAGAGATTTGGCATCCAGTATAGCTGGTTGAGTTGCAGGTGCAGCCGGAGGCACTCAGGTGAGGGAGCTTTTGAAATGACATTGAGGCCTTGGCCCACTGTAGGTTGGGCTGGGTTAGGGGTGCCCTCCATAGGAGGCTGTTCCTTAGCCCTTCAAAGCAAAAGTATGCAGACATACACACAAGGAGCAAGCAGCCAGGAACACCAGCCAAGCCACAAGCCCCAATCTGTGTGTGTTACAGATGAAATTGAGAGGCTAATTCAAGGAGACTGTTACTAGATGAAGGCACATTAAGACTCGACAATATCTCTATGAGCAATCAGCCATCCAGTGACGTATACATGTAGGAGCGATTAATCATGGAACTGCAGAGCTGGAAAGAAATTTTAAAAGGACAGTGTACTCAACTTCCTCTGAAGCTGGCGTCCTGGCTGCCAAATTCCCAACCACCCTACCTGAACATCTTCAAATATTAGGACATCCTCGGCAGTAGTGAAGAAGAAAATTTTAGAAGTGAGAACAGAAAGCTTATCACAAAATATGTAATAAATAGGCCCGTGATAAGCCGGTTTCCTACCCTCCTTTACCCTCATTTTGGTTCCTAGAGCATCGAGGCCTGGGTTTCTCTTTGAAATCTGGTCTGGGCAGCCTTTGCTTTTGCCCTGTGTCTTCTCCCTCCTTAAAGTGTGATAACTTCTTAGGCGATGAGGGGCAGCCACATACTAATAGATATTGGACAACGTCAAACTTGCTCAAAAATCTTCTTGGTGAGGTAAATATTTTACTTATAGCTTCTAAAACTCCTCATAAATGGGCAGACATGGTGGCTCACACTTGTAATCCTAGCACTCTGGGAGGCCCCAGTGGTGGATTGCTTGAGGTCAGGAGTTTTTCCAGGCTGAGGAAGAATACGATCCCTTCTCTACTAAAAATAGCAAAACTAAGGCAAGAGGATCTCCTGAGCCTAAGAATTTGAGGTTGCTATGAGCTATGATCACGCCATGGCACTCTAATCAGGGCAACAGAGTGAGACTGTCTCAAAAAATTTAAGAAAAAAAGAAAAGACCTCTCATAAACACACACTCTTCTGTACTTAGATAGAATGTTCTACTTATCCTTCAGAGCCTGATTCTACCATCTCTCTTCTAAAGGTTTATTTGATCAGCCTCCTCTCCCCAGCGTGAGCCCAATTCTAGAAAAAGTGAATTTCTGTCTTGCATGAGTCTCAGGGTCTGTCAGCATGGCTCTTTAGTAGCCTTTCTGTTTTGTTATAATTTTATATATGCCCATGTGTTCTGGGGAAGACAGATGTCACAATATCTGTTTATTTTAAATGTCTGTCTATCATGAGTCTTAAAGATTGGGAGTTAGGCCCTCAATAAATGTTCAGTTGAATTAATACTTTTCAGTTTATGGGAAACTACTTGAGTTATTTCTCTATTCATTTGTGAACTTTTGGCGATCCTGTATCAGAAGTTGCGTTTGGGGTATGAGTCTCATGAGGGTGACAAGTCCCTCTGACTTTCTGCTGTCTCTGCTGTGTTGCCACATGAGCAGGTGCTCAGGAAACATTTTGAGAAAGCACAGCTTTAATGAATGAATCTTCTGCCTCCTAAGGAGACTTTTGAAATAGGAATGGATATAAAATTAATCTCCAGTATGTTCTGTGAACTTTTTGAGTCAATACATTTCTTGAGCAAACTTGAAGTGGATGAATTCCTCAGAAATCACTCTGAGGAAGCTGAAGATATAGAGATGAAACAAAGCAAAGGGGCTGTGGGCAGTCACCCCTCCTTTCCACTTTTCTTCCTATTCCCCACAATAGCAGGATCCTCAAAATCCTTTGGGTTCTTTGAAGCATACTTTGAAAGTATCTAATTCTGGCTCTAAGTTAGAGGAAACTGAGGTCCATGGTGGTTAAATGACTTTTCCAAGGTCATACATTTATACATGCTAGAGCCAACCTTTATCTTGTGATTCTTTTTTTTTTTTTCAAACAACCAAATACATGAAAAGTCTTTATGAATCCTCTTGTGAAAAATCTATGCAATGGCTGCAACTAACATCACTGTAGGGTCTTTACTCCTTCGCCTGTTATCCAATCTCCAGCTCACTTTTTGCCAGCACCAACATTAGCCTTTGCGGTGCCCTTGACTTTCTTCATTCTGTTCTTGCGTTCCTTTTACTACTTTCTTGACGTCTTTTTCTTCTCATACAGGCCATGCCTTGCAAGTCTATGTTTGGGTTCATTTTTCTTTGCATAATCCAAGGAATCATAAATCATGCCAAAGCTCGTTGTCTTCCCACCGCCAAAGTGAGTTCTGAATCCAGATACAAAGATGACATTGGGTGTGGTCTTGTACATCTTGGCTAGTTTTTCTCTAATTTCTGTCTTTGGTACTGTTGCCTTTCCAGGGTGAAGGACATCAATGACCATTTGTTTCCTGTGAAGTAGTCGGTTAGTCATGAACTTCCTGGTCCGGATAGTTACTGTGTCATTCATGATGGTGGGCGATCCTCGGGCAGCCAGGGAGGAAGAGCTATCTTTTGATTCTTAATTCCATTGCCCTGCCAACTACCATTCATGTTTCCATTTTGCTGTGTTTCATGGATAGCATCATAAAGATTTAATTTTATTGTCTAATAAAGATCTTCCCTATTCCTTAAAACACACCCTCCATCCCAGCTGAATTATTCTCAGTGTTAACAGCCCATCATCATGGCCTTGATTTGTGTGCATACAGAGTTGTTTGAATTTTTCTGAACGAGTCAGTCTCTCCAGTCCCTTAGTCATGTGCACCATTCTCTCTTGAGTGCCTGAAGGGAACACTAGAGTATATTCCAGATGGGCAAAAATAACCCCAACATGTTGTAACGGGGGAGGCGAACACACTGTGTGATGAAAGGAACAATCTACAGGTTAATTGGTAATGCGGCCACAAAAATGTTCAACGTTTTGTTTCAGAAATAAAGCAAGCTGTATTTGTTGTAACTTTTCTCTTTGAACTTAACAGAATGCTGATAATGCCAAGCTGTGTTTACAGTCCAAATTTTTACTGAAGACTTTCAACTTTGCACTCCCCTGTGTGGTATCTCTTATCCAAGACAGAACGTTAAATAAAAGCACATAGCAGTAGCTGAAGCAAGAATCCATTACGGAACGTATCTGTTTTTATGCCATTTCTGCAGATTTATACGGTTTCTGGAAGTTCTCTGTAGGCTCTAGTAAGGGAGAGCTCTTGAGTTATCTCACTAGTTATTAGGAACTCGGGTATTAGTTATCTTGTAAAAATTAATGTGTTTACTGGCTGTGATAATCTAAATATGGAAACTACGTTAGCACAAGAGGAATCACCCAGAAATACTCACTGACATAAATAGAACAGGCCTATTTGCCTGTTTTTCTCATTTGTTTGATTTAATAACTTTATAGTATTTCAACAAACTTGGGGTCTTGAAAGTTTGCCCCCATAGTCATCACTGAGTAGAGTTTCTTGGCATTCAGCCAGCCTTACTCTAAATTTGGTTTTTGTGTTCATCTTATGAAATTTATATTGGAATGCAAAACTGAAGACCGAGCAGGTCCTTAGAAAAACGCTCAATTCAGTGCATTCACTTTATATAATAGAAGGGAGATACAGACAGAAAATGTGGGTAGCCCAGGCACGTGGCTTCCTGGGCAGTGTTCCCTTTTTCCAAATTCTCATGTGCTGCAGAAAGTGCACCTTCAGTTCCTACCCAACCCTTCCTGTAGACTTCTCTGTGCCTTTCTCCTCCTGTTCTGATGATCTCGCGAGTCCATAAGCTTTTACAGGCTAGACATGTGGTTTCTCTTTGTGTTCTTATGGTAAAGTGTTGCTCTGCAACGCAGAAGTTAAAAGAGCTAGTGGAGTTTAGGAGAATGGAATTTAAACTTTTCTACTTTCAAACCCAGTTATTCTGCTCATCTGAAGGTGGCAAAGAAGGGTGACTATTTTCTCTCTCACACACGGCAAGATTGTGAAGAGACTTCCTCTCTGAATGAAAGGAGAGAGAAGGAAAGTAGGAACATTCTCATGTTTTATTCAGATGTTAACAAAGAAAATTGAGAAGTGTGTTTCCTTAAAATTGACACCATTTTTATTCCAAACATTCTGGTAAGTGATCGCAGATGACTGTGCAAGCTTCTGTAGGGAGAGAGGAGTTTTTCCAGGAGCACAGTCCTGGTGAGAAGTATTACCTAAAAGTCGTACACTAACTGCTTTCCATCTTGTATATTTTCACATGCTGTGTACATACATACGTGTATTAATAACTGTTCCCGAGATGTCGCTTCAGCACTCGGAGAGCTCAGGGTTGCTATGCAAGTGCTGGAGATGGAATCAGTTACAGACTGCAGTTTAGCAAGGAGGATTTTACAGAGATGCAAGAACGGAGATGGCCTGAAGTTGTGAGACTTAAAACTCCTGGGTCTCTTTCTGATCTCTGATGTAATATCATGTGTTTATTCACGGAATCCATCTTCCCACTCCACTGACAACACATGTAGCATTGCCAGTATTGGTAAAGCACTTTTAATTTTTCTTTCTTTCTTTCTTTTTTTTTGAGACAAAGTCTCACTTTGTTGCTATGGATAGAGTGCCTTGTTGTCACAGCTCACAGCAACCTCAAACCAACTGTTGGGCTCAAGCAATCCTCTTGCCTCTGCCTCCTGAGTAGCTGGGACTACAGATGCCTGCCACAACGCCCGGCTATTTTTTTTAGAGATGTGGTGTCACTCTTGCTTAGACTGGTCTTGAACTCCTGAGCCCAAGCAACGCACCCACCTTGACGTCCCTGACTACTGGGATTGAGCACTATGTAAAACACCACGTAAAACACTTATATCTAAAAAACTAGTCTACTCACATGATGAGTAGTTGAATCTACCCTGTGGATTTTGCATACAAATTCCTTCAAATGTGATCTGTAGATAGAAGCCCCAGACATGTAAGTATGTTATACTCTATCATACATGTGATCAATATCAATATTCATAAGGTTTGTTTTATAGCAATATTTCTTAGACGAATTCCTTACACTTTGATGATATATGTATATGTATATGTACCTCCTAGTAATTCTTTGAGGTACTTAGGGCTGAAATTGCTATTCCTATTCCACCTATGGCCCAGATGGATAAAGTAACATCCCCAAGTCACAGATCAATGGTACAGCTAGGATCTAAACCCAGTGTGTGACTGGGCCTAGTGGTTCATGCACATAATCCTAGCACTCTGGGAAGCTGAGGTGGGAGGATCACCTGAGCACAGCAGTTCAAGACAAGCCTGAGAAAGAGTCCCTGTGTCTACAACAACAAAAAAAAGAAGAAGAAATTAGCCAGCGCTGGCATGACGACATACACATGTAGTCCCAGCTACTCAGGAGGCTGACTTAGGAGGAGTGCATGAGCCCAGGATTTTGAGGTTGCAGTGACCTATGATGACACTACTGCTCTATACCCAAGTTGACAGAGCAAGACTTTGTCTCAAAAAAATAAATACAAAAAAAATTTTTTTTTCCATCCACAAATTTACCACATATCCCACTTGAGTAATTTGTATAATTCAAAAAGAAAATAGCAAAGAAAAACTGGAAACTGCCCCTCCAGTGAAGTTCACACGTAACTCCAGTGTATTAAACCACCTTCTTATGCCAGGTGTGGTCAAAGAGGGACCAGAGCTTTGTTGTATTTGGTCCCCAAACACATCTGCAGGACCCACCACCCCACATCCTGCTGCCATTCCTTTGATTTTCAGAGCACACAGATGTTCAACCAAAGCATTTTGGAGAGAGATAGTTCCTATGGCAATGGATTTAACCTAGTTCTGGAATCATGCAGGAGTCATTTTCTAGACCTTGCAGGTTCCACACTACCCTCCCATTTACAATGAAATTTTACCACGAATTGGAGGTAGAAATTCGTGATGCTCAGGCAACAGCGCCTACTAGTGGGAAGAAACTAATATTTAAGATAGGAGAAGGTTTTGTGCAGCTCAAAAGGGTACTATACTGAGAGACCGAAACTCTGGATTCACATCCTGTCTCTGATGGTGCCTGGCTGCAAGATCTTAATTAAGGCACCGTCTCTCTCTTAGTCTTTGTTTTTACATCTGGAAATGAGGAGGCTGGACTGAATGCTTTCTAAATTTTCTGCACAATCTAGGACTCTTTAAATCATCTTAGCAATATATTATGGGCATTTTGCCACTAAATGGAGAAACAAAAGCCCACGTAAGGCTAATTGGGTTCCCAAGGAAACACTGTCAGGTGAGAATACAGCCCATTTCTGGGTTCAGTGCCATGTGTGCCGTTTATATGGTCCAGATTAAAGATCACTAGCCTGGGCTTGCATTGCAGCCCAGCTACATATTTCTCAAGGTATGCATGGGGCTATTACTCCCTATTAACTGATCTGTTAAAAGAAGATAATAATCTTAATGAGCTTTTTGTTATTATAGGATTGAAATGAGAATATAGAATTTATAAAGATCTATGTGAACTTGCAGGATTATTTTTAATCTTTACATATCAGAAATTTGGGAAAAGTTACGTTTGTTACAATTTTCATTTTTTTTCCTTTTTGTTTCTATTCTCAATCTGTATCCTCCATGCAGGCAGGTACTCGAAGGTAGAAATCCTTTTGGAGTCGCATATTGTCTTAGTCTGCTCTGTGATGTTCTAACAGAATACCTGGGACTGAGTCATTTATGAAAAAGAAAGATTTGTCTTCTCACCTTCTAGATGCTGGGAAGCCCAAGATCAAGGCACCAGCAGGTGGCTTGGTGTCTGGTATCTGGTGAGGGCTGCTGTCTTCTTCCAGGACGGCACCTTTGCCGCATGTTCACACGGCAGACCGTGAAGGGCAAGCAGAAGGCTGCAGGAAGCCACTTTTATAAGCCTTAATTCCATTCATGAGGGAGAAGTGCTCATCATGGCCTAATCATCTCTTAAAGCCCACCTTTTAATATTATAATACCACATATCATATTGGCCACCCCTGAATTTTGGAAGGGACACATTCAAACCATGGAATCTTGTGTAAGATGGAAAGGGTCATGTGAGCACTGGGGAAAACTGCAGGTGAAATACTGATTCCTTTGCATAAAAGTTTAAGTGTATATTTATACTTCATATATATACGTGTGTGTGTGTGTACTGTTATCCAGAGAATCTATTTAGTTAATATCTTATTTCCTGTTTTATTCTTTTGTGAAACAAGAAGATAAGAGGAACATTTGAGAAGACCTAATGCCATGTACAAAATGAATCATAGTTCTCCATCTGCCAACTGAGGCCCCACTCATGTCTCATGTCAGTATGATTATTACAAGTTATGTCTGTGTTATGTACATAGATTCCACCTCACCCAGAACACATGGAACATGTTTTTTGGATTGATGGATGTTTAGATGGTCATGTATCACACATTGAACTCTTAACTGATTTTATAGGCCATTAAACCTTTTTACGTTTTAGTTTTTTCATTGCTAAGATGAAGATGATTATAGCCTTTGATTTACTGCCTTCAGAAATTATTGAGGGATCAAATGAATTGACAAATAAGATAAAACATGATATGACTATAAGGGATACTTATTGACATCATAAGGGGAAGATTATGCTATTGCTGGGTGCTGAGATGCAATAGCTTTAGAAACACCCCCTTGGGTTATCTCACTATTAAGTTTGCTCTCAAATAACAGAATAAATTTGGAGATTTCCTGCCATGGAAGCTAGAAGAGACTGGGTAAATTTAACCTTTAGCTGAGGGAAGCACAAATTCTCATGAAAGGTGCCGTGGAGCAGATTTAAACCGTTAAGTCAAAAATAGTTGTTGCAATAGCAGTTGTACCAGGACTAGTAAATATGGATTTTTCTTTTAATAGATCAATCATGAAATGAATTTTAAATATAGAAGAATGGATTAAAAGAGTGGGAAGATGAAAATGTCCTTGTGTGGAAATTAACTTAAAAGAAATCTTGCTTTGGCTGAAAGAGATCCTGATATTCTTGTTGGGGATGTTATAGCTTTATACACGCTTCCTGCCAGACTACATGGTTTTAGAAAGTTTAGATTTTTAAAGTAATAAGGCAGATTAGAGGAGTAACTAGATGGGCAGGTTCCAAGCCAGTTTGTCTAAGCCTCAGTTCCCTCTTCATTTGACTCTGTGGCTACAGGTAAGGTAACTTTCCCTCTCTGGGCCACATTTTTGTCAATGGAGAAAATGATAGACTCTAATACATGTAAATGCTTAGAACATGATCTGGCACATAGTAAGTGCTAAATAAATATTGAATATTATCGTCACTCTGATTTTTGTAGGATTGGGGTTGAAATTTTTAGCACTAAATCCTATTAGTAAAATATCAGTAGACAAATCTTACACACTGGCTCAGAGATACGGCTACCTCTGTTTCCCACCTGTTGATTATCCTCTGTAGAATACGGTCCAAAGCATACATTTTTTTGGTTCTAATTATTATGAGCACTTTCTTGTAAATTTGTCCTATACCTCCTATCGTTGGAGGGAGAAAGAAATCAGGCTTATTCTGGGCACTTTGCAGATGTTACCTCCACGAGATGTCGTGGCCAGGTAGATAAGGCAGTTATTATTATGTCCTTACAGGGGCTTAGTGGTGGTGACCACAGCACTTGGCACAGAATAAAAAGTAAGCTCATCTGTTGACGGTTTGACACAATGGCTGGGTAGATAACTCAGCTAAGACCTTCTATCTAGTGAGTACATCTACTCAGCTGCTCCCTTTCTAGGAAAAGGCTCAGAAAACTTAGGAAATTTGTCTGTACTGCCCATCACTATCAATAGTAACAAAGGCAGGTGTCACAATTCAGACTTACTTTACAGTAAGTCTAGGGGTAGACGTCTAACTTTGTTTAACAGACACTATGTATTACATCCAAAATTAAGTGTTGTTGATTGTTTTTATTAGTTAGTGGTGGTGGTATTTTTGTTTTGTTTTTTGTTTGTTTTTGCTGCTGTTCCTTAGGATGAGATTCATTGTCAGAAAGTTGTTGCCATGACGGCTGTGCACATTCCTAGTTTAGTGAAGGTTGGGAGCAGGGTAGATGGTGCCCAGCACTCTGCCTCCATCAGCCCAATATTAAAATTGTCATTGCCTAGGGTGTAGCACTGGGGATTTGGCCCTAACCATCACTACCTTCTAATACTCCAAGACAAACTGCTCTCTGTAGAAATAAGTGCACAGTTCTTGGTATAGCCAAGGTTCTAAAACATGCTGCATTAGAATGGCCTGGGGAACCACTCATCTAAAAGTTGTTATTTTAGGGGCCTGGCGAAAAAGCAGCAAGTCTCTGGAGATGGAGACTGGGGTATCAGTGTTGTGTCTGGTTTTGCTTTTTAAATAAACAAACAAAACTTTCTTGATAGGAAGGCAGAGTTTAAGGGTGAAAATTCTAGGTCTGCTGTGAAGGCCCCTTTCCTGTTCTGACCTCCCTACTTGTGGTAGACCATGACTTTCACTAAGATCTCCTGAGATTCAGCGTTAGGGTTGGGGTGGAGAAGAGATGCTATACTGGCCCTTCTTTTTCCCCTGGAAGTACAATCAACCCTAGTCCTAAGCAATGCTGGTAATGTCAGAAGTATGAGTGAGTAATATTAATAGAAAAACATGCTGATTATGAAAATGGGATTTAGAGGCCAGACTTGGTTCTAGTCTTAGCTCCTCTGCATTCTACCTGCGAGATCTTCTTGGCTTGGTGCCTTAAGCTTGGGTTTTATTATCAACAAAACAAGAATCATAGATAAGGGTTAATGGGTCTAAGCAAGAGAATACTCAGTGAACTCAGTAATTTCCCATTTTTCTTTAAGCTCCTTTGCAATGCATGTATTTGATTAGTGAAGCATGCTTGCTATTACAAACTGATATGGGACTTCCCCTCCCAATTTACCTCCTCACCTGAAGGTCTGACCTAAGCAAATACATATCTGTAATATAATTTCACTGCTGTGGATGGATTGTGCACAGTGGTTAGACTTCATACTGACTTTAGCAGGAGATCACACTGTACTGCCAAGGCCTCTGTCCACCCATTCCTCAACGTCTCTCCCTGACAACTTTGGGGGTTTGGTTTGTGTGTATGTGTATGTTTTGTTTGTTTTGCCTTAGCTTAATTTCAGCTTTTGGACTAATTTTTTTTTTTTTTTTTTGGAGACAGTCTTACTCTGTCGCCCTGGGTAGAATATCATGGAGTCATCATAGCTCCCTGCAACCTCAGTCCTTTGGATTCAAGAGATCCTCTTGCCTCAGACTCCCAAGTAGCTGGAACTATAGGTGCCCACCGCAACACCCAGCTAGTTTTTCTATTTTTAGTAGAGACAGGGTCTCGCTCTTGCTCAGGCTGGTCTTGAACTCCTGAGTTCAATCAATCCACCCACCTTGGCCTCCCATAGTGCTAGGATTACAGGCATGAGCCACAGCGCCTGGCCTAGGACTAATGTTTCTTAATTTGACGATCTCTGAAAGTGTTTCATGCCTACCACTGGTCCTAGTGCTACCACTTATGACAGTCATTGCTCCTCTTCCTGTTATATGCATGAGAGTGTGTGTGTGTGTGTATGTGGTGTATAGAGGGGTTAAAGAAAAAGAAAGGGCAGTAGTCACATCTGCAGCTGCCTTGCCTGTCCTGCCAGGGTACCCGCTGAATTCACAGGCGTGTCCATTAGGAGTGAAACTGTTTAAGAGTCGTACAGACACAGGCAGAGGGACAGAGTCGAGTGTGTCCTACAATCCAGCTATTAAGATAGAATAAGGATGCCAGTTCACAGAGCTAAATGGCACTAACCACAGGAGATTGGTTATTGCTACATTATTAAGAAAATAGTGAAAACTCGGTTTGATGTATGATGTGGTATGTGAAGCTCACCTTCAAAGCTGTCAGTGGACAGCCTCTGTGAGTCTGTGTTGTCTAAGGCCATACAGCGGTGCCACATGAGAGATTCCTCAACACAAGTAAGCCGGTTCTCCTGGAGTATTTCCTGTTACTGTAAGTGAACTACTTTCTCCAGCTCAATGCTACTAGAAATTTTATGTGAAAGTTTAGCTGATTCTATGCACGTATATTTTCAATGGGTGGAAACCATTGAAAAGTTTTTAAACCAAAACCTAAAGATAACCTCAGGGAGACTGAACGACAGCATATATTATGGTGCCATAGAAATTTCTTTTTTTTTTTTAGGCTACTTCTAGTTGAGCAGTCTGTCCCCAAACTGTTCTACCTGCAAAAGAAACCTGTTTGGGTAGCACTTGTCAGCTTTTATACAGGCAGACCGAACAGAAATAGGTACCCCCTGGAACAGTAGCTCGACCTAAAACAGTAGAATCACCTGGAGAGCTTTTAAACTTTCACTCCTGGTGACATACCACCTCAGACAAGTGATATCTGAAACTCTGGAGCTGGGACCCATGAATCAGTATATTTTTAAAGTACTCCAAATGATTGCAGTATGCAGGGAAGGTCGGAAATCACTGACCAAGAACAAGAGCAGTTTAAGGAATAGGTTGTCTCTTACTACCGACACTAATGCTACGCGGCCCCAGGAAATGCAAGCTTTGGTGATTAAAAAATGCCACCAACCTAGAACCTTCGGTCCGTGTCATATAGGCCCGTCACATAAAGGATGCAGATTTGTTCTGTTATCTTTTGGTGTCTTCAACAGAAGATTATTTTTGAATGATCTTAATGGAGACTATGTTTCAGGAAAATAACTCATGGCCATGTGTTGCATAAATTAGATCTAGCTTTATTTCTAGGAAGACTTCATCATCATTTCATTAACCTTACGTAAGGTGATTGATTCAACATTTAAAACAGGACGTTTTTCAACGTATGTTGAGTAAGGTGCTTATTGAGAAAACTGGTATATCATACCATCGGCATATAGAGCTTTAATTCATTATAATATTTAAAGATGCATTATTTTGCTTATGCTTAAAATTTATAAGTCAAGTAGCAAGGAGGATTTGATACCTGCCTGAATTTGCTGCTTTACTTTTGATGTTGAGTAACGTGCAAGTTGAAGAGCGTGTCTTCCCTGGTCATTGCGCCATCAGCCCTCAGAAGGGCTATGGACACTGTTGGGCTCCTCCAAAATAAGTAGCATTTGCAAATCTGTGGTCTATTGATTTAATCATGTAGTGATCCGGGGGAAAAGAACATCTTAAAATAGAAAATGTATTTTCACATTATGCAAGAAATAAATTTATATTACCAAGAGAGACAATAAAGATGAAAACCCATATTTCACTGTTCTGCTTCCCTCGTTCAACCTTCCTGGCCACACTCCACCCATGCCATACCTAAAAATGACTTGTTCAAATTCTAACCTTTTAGACCTAGCTCAATTACCAAAACATCTGTAAAGCTTCCTGTTTGTAAAAGGAAGTAAATTAGAGATAGCAGAACAATCAGGAAACCATTGCAATGACCTGTGAAAGATAACAAAACCTGATTTTGGTAGTAGGCGTGTGGTGGAAAGCACAGGTGTCAGAGGGCTTGCTGAGGTTGCTGTAGGTGGGAGAGAGGAGGAAATGGGTAAGAGGAATCTATGGCTGGCTCCACTGTTGATGGAAAGCTTGCTGGTAATATAGAAACACCCTATTTTGTATGAGCAGATTTAGGAGTCCTAAGTCGCTGACAGAATGTTCTGGTTCTTGGTCCAGCACTAAGCCCTGCCCCCAGGCTCCTCCCACCAGCCCTGGTCTGAGCTCCAGCTTCTTGCAGGCTGCTCATCAGCTAGTCATTTTCCTGCTCTGATGTCTTGATTATTTGGTATCATTCCTGTGGTTTTTCTTGTTTCAAAATCCTGAGATACTTGTCTGAAAGATGGGCATTGAAAATGCTGTGTGCTTTTCACAACGTGCAGTGAAAGTTGGTCTAGAGGCAAGGGGAGGCTATACTTGAGTAACTTCCTTTCCATTCTGAGTGCCTCCCCAAAAGGCATACTTTGTAAATTTTTGTTAATGTGAAAAGGGAACATTCGGGCACCTTTTCTGTCCTGCTGATGTGTAGGGCTATTTTTATTTTTTGTTCTTCACTCTTTTTCTGTGCTTGTGATTTTAAAGGTGCCAGACTGGCTGCCCTCGAGGCTGGTGTCCCAATTTATCCCAAGAATAGGAAAAATAAGGGAGGCAGCAGGGCCGGTCATGTCTGAGTCCAGCACATGAGGCCGACTGACCATTCTGGAAGAATATTCTCCAACACATAAAGGAGAAGGTTGTTCCTCGTGAATGCAGTCCGTCTGCTTTCATAGCTATGCCGTCACCAAACCACTGGAGTGTTTTTGGATGCAGTAAGTCACAGCCACTCTTTGGAAAAATTAGAGTGTTTTTTCTTACTTTTTCTTCACCTGTCAGAATTCCACGGTTTCAGGTCAGTCTAAAATGCCTCTTTCTCCACAAAACCTTCCCTGACCCCTTCAGACCTGATTTTCCTTCCACGTTTCCATAGCAGTTTCTTCAAAGACACTTTGCACAATGTGTCATGTGACTTTTGCATGGATATAGTCTTGGAATGAGGGTAAAAGACACTGAAGCTGGGTGGTGCCTGTGGCTCAGTGAGTAGGGCGCTGGCCCCATATACCGAGGGTGGTGGGTTCAAACCTGGCCCAGGCCAAACTGCAACAACAAAAAACAATAGCCAGGTGTTGTGGTAGAGGCCTATAGTACCAGCTACTTGAGAGGCTGAGGCAAGAGAATCACCTAAGCCCAAGAGCTGGAGATTGCTGTGAGCTGTGACCCGACAGCACTCTACCGAGGGTGACAAACTGAAACTCTGTCTCTTCAAAAGAAAAATAGTAAGACACTGACCATTGCTGGGTATCACACAGAAGTAGGACACAGTACTGAGCAAAAAGTAAGTACTTGAGATGTCGGTTGAATCGATTGAACATTTCAAAGCTTGCCTGTGTATCATGACTTTGGGGCTCTGCTCTGACCTGTCCCTCTAAATCAGTGATTGAAACTTGCTCCCAGATCCTCATGGGTAGCTAGCAAACTGTCCAAAACCATGTAGCTTTAGACTCCTGGATTCCAGATATTACATTTGGGCAACTATGATATGGCTCAAAATTGCTACTGTTACCGTCCTAGTAGACCACCATGACCAACTGCTGATAGCTTTTGGCCAGAACTGTTTTTTTTTTCCAAAGTGTGGTCTGTATCCCTGAGAGTCCCTGGTGCTCTGTTACATGATTTTTCTTGACATCTAGAAAAGAAAAGAATGATATACAAAGATAATGCTGTTGACCTGCCATTAACAAATTTGAAATGTAAAATTACAGTTTTCATAGAAATATAATATGCTCTAGATAATCGCATGGATGGGTGATCCACTTGCCTCGAATCCCCAGTGTTTTCTGTAATGAAATGTTGTCAAAGGTGGCAAATAGAGCTCAGAATTGTAGCATTATTTTCAAACATAGAATTTCTAGAATAATCACAAAAAATAATGTCATATGATATAATTTTGTTGCTATAGACATGCAAAGTCCAAAATTTTAAAGACATATTTTCTTTTCTTAATTAAAACAAGTATAAATTAACTTGTGGCTAAAAATTTTAAAACCAGCCGCAAAGTTCATTATAAATAATCAAATATCAAGAATATGGTATCAAAAGTTTATAATGTAATCAACCCTAGTGGAGACAGCCTAGTGCCCACATGTCTGTTTCCTGCTCTTCATAATTCTTAAGATGCACTCTCTGGGTCATGTTTAAAAGACACATTCAAACCCTACAACAGAATATAAAGAACTATATTCCAGAGCCAAATGCAACCAGAGAGAATTAGAAATACAGTTGTCTTTTTTCTCTCAAGTTGAAACACTTAGCCCTCCCATTACCGAGTGTGAAATGGCTGTCAATCTTACGTGATGGAGTGCTGAAAGCAGTCTTCAGTGAGAAATCTCTCCATAATGCTCCCCAATGTCAGACTTGTGTTAATTGTGAGGCACAGAACTAGGAATAGCCAATATAGCCAAGTAGTTAAGAGTATAGGTGCTAAAACACATGCTTGGGCTTGAAGCTAGTTAACCATCTATGTGATTCAATTGCCTCATTTGTAAAATAGGAATAATAACAGCACCTACACTTGGTTGTTGTGAATATGAAATGAGTTAATATAAATCTCCTGGGAAAATGCCTGATATGTATATAACATGTTAGGCTTGCTATAACTGTTATCTGTCAAAGCCTGCAGAGTCTTAATTTAGTGGCCTAAAATTATTTGTTAGGATTATTTTTAATTTATTAGAAACAAAGAATAAGAGAGACAACTAACTGTGGACATGACCTCTGCCTCAAGATTCCCGTAACGAAATCAGATGGAGATACAGATTGCAACCAGCGTAACACCTCTCAATGATGTATTTGTTTTAAATTATCTTTTATGGTTATAATTTAAGATTTAATGTGAATTTTTAAAATTTCAACCTGATGTCTGTAAGTGGGCCAAATGCCCCATTCATCAAATTAAGAATGCTGGAGCTTGACAAAACACTGCATGAACAATGTGAACTAGGACTGTGAGAGACTCAAAA
>NW_003852455.1:8046550-8048882 GCF_000181295.1 Otolemur garnettii | reverse complement strand
TTTTGGTATCTTAAAGCAGGAGTCCTCAGACTTTTTAAACAGGGGACCAGTTCACCTTCCCTTAGACCATTGGAGGGCCGGACTGCGGGCCCTGGGACAAGTAGGCTGCTAAGCAGGACAGGCAGTGGCAGCAAAAACATCCGGAGGGCTGCATGTGGCCTGCAAGCCGTAGTTTGAGGACACCTGTCATAAAGCATTTCAAGTCCAAGGGATGAGATTTGTTTCATGAGGCCCCAGAAGACAGAACTAGAACTATTTGGAGGAGGAGGAAGCATACTGGCTGAATAAGAGAGAGAACTTTTTGCGGTGAGAGCAGTCTGGAAATAACACCGTCTACCTTGTCCTCTGCCTGTCACTGAGGGCTTGTGGTGACAGAGATTTTACAACCAGGACTTTTGTGAAAGGAATTAAAGTTCGAGTGTGGACCCAGTTCCCTCACATCATAACTGGATGCACAGAATCTCCAGGAAGGTTCTGGACTGTTCACAGCTTGGGCCTTCCACTCCAAGCATCCTAACCATGTTCTTGTACTTGCCTGTGACATCTGAGAGGCCTGGGTTCTGCTGTTACTTACTGTTAGACTTCAGGCCAAGGGGGCTAATGTCCTCAAATAATTCATGTAGAATTCCCACTGTGTTGGCCGTACAGAGGACAGTGGTGTCTGTGCTGGTGACCTTGCTAGTGGCAGTGAGGACTGTAGTGGTGGCTCTGTTGCTGCTGACCTTAGGGATCTGCTATCCCCACCATGTTGTCTTTAGAAGGATTGAAGTCTACCTTGGTTTGTTCCTAATAATCAATCCCTTTGTTCTTCCAGGCCGCTGTGCTCGCTGTGGAGAAAATGTAGTTGGGGAAGGTACAGGATGCACTGCCATGGATCAGGTCTTCCACGTGGACTGTTTTACCTGCATCATCTGCAACAACAAGCTCAGGGGGCAGCCCTTCTATGCCGTGGAAAAGAAAGCCTACTGTGAGCCCTGCTACATTGTAAGTTCCACATTTGTTCCCAGAGTGCTTTGCAAAGATGTCTTCTGTGGCTGAATGCTCATCATTCCAGATAGAATGTAGCCAGACTTCCAAATGTGAAATGTGTGTGTGTGTGTGTGTGTGTGTGTGTGTGTGTAAGTTAGCCTATTGCTATGTTTCTTGTATATATTCCCATTCAAATGAGGTCAGAAAGATGCACTGGGGGTGGGACTGCCATTCAAATAGCTGGGATTGTCATCAGCCTGTGATTTTCAAGCCTGTAGGTACAAGCTTGTGTGTTCTTCCAGAAGCGTTGGAGGCTTCCTAGTAGCTGAGTCACACCTCTTGTTATTAGATTGTACCCTGCATTTGAAGTCCCAGTGTTTTCAGGGAAACTTTACAGGATCTCTGGACATGTCAGTGTCTTCCAAACTCCTGGACCGTTTGAATCACCTTTTATCTACCCAGAGTGCTGCTTCCTTGTCTTATCCAGCAGGTTTTCGGTGGTGCAAACAGAGAATTTTTACAGAGCATCTTAAAGGGAATTGAATAGGAAGATTGGCCGAGCTAAGAAGTTCTTTTACTAAAAAAACACAGCAACTGTATATTTTTTTTAGCAACTATATTTTAATAACATAGCTGAGTGACTAAAAAGTAGTCACATTATCTTAGATTTTGGTAAGGCTACTTAATATAGATATTAAGCTACTTTCTAATAGTGCCATTTGGTGAATATAAAACTTTTATTTTTAATCTAAAGTAACTTTCTTCGTTATCCTTCTGCGTGATTTTACTCCTTCTATTTAACACATGTTAGTGGGAAAGTACTACTTTCTTGCAAAACTGCAAAAGAGTCTGTCCCTCTGTACCCAGGGCTTTCAAATAAAGAAGTCTTGGTACCAGGTATGGAGAGTCATACATCGCTGTGCAGATTCCTAAGGTTCGAGTTTATTAAAGAAGTTTCTGGGGCGATGCCTATGGCTCAAAGGAGTAGGGCGTCGGCCTGATATACCAGAGATGGTGGGTTCAAACCTAGCCCCAGCCAAAAAAAAAAAAAAAAACTACAAAAAATAAGTTTCTGACCTAGTTGATATTCTCCACTAACATGACAGCTCTAACTCATTTTATCCCTGAGGTCTGTACCACAAATCTAAAAGTTCTTGAGGATTAAGAGTTTGGGCTGGGCATGGTGCCTCAAGCCTGTAATCCTGGCCCTCTGGGAGGCCAAGGCAGGTGGTTTGCTTGAGGTCAGAAGTTCTAGACCAGTGTGAGCAAGAGTGAGACCCCATCTCTACTAAAAATAGAAAAATTAGGGAGGCAGTGTGGCAGGCTCCTAGAGTCTCAGCTACTCGGGAGGCTGAGGCAAGAG
>NW_003852455.1:8024420-8046483 GCF_000181295.1 Otolemur garnettii | reverse complement strand
AAAAAAAAAAAAAAGACAAAATTAAGTGTATGCAGGATTACATATAGTTGTAGATCCTCTAGGTTCAATTTCATTTCATTTTCTTCCCAAAGGCAACTTAAATACATGCAGCATCTTTATAAAGCCATATAATTTTAGAGCTGAAAAAAAAATGTTTAGATTATTTGCCTAACTTCTCTCGTTAGCTGTGAGAATACAGAGATGGAGAGAGGAGGAAAGCAACTTTGTATATTCTATCATTAGTCTGTTATTCATACTCTGAAGCCCACATTCTTTGCAAATGCCACATGGTTTCAGTTTTTCTGAAGCATAAAGGTAAATCCAGTCATATCCTATTGATCGAGAATGAGCGTTTTTATAGAAGGGAAAGTCTAGCAAAGAAAAGTTTTCTTCTTTAGGAGGTAAGAATAGTTCAGCCAGCTTGGACAGTGCAGTAAGACCCTGTCTCTACAACAAAAAACAAAAAAACTAACCAGGTGGCACCTGCCTATAGTCCCAGCTACTTGGAACGCAGGAGGATGACTGAGCCCAGGAGTTGAAGGTTGCAGTCAGCTATGATCATGCCTGGGCAACAGAGTATGACTCTGCCTCAAAAAAAAAAAAAAAAGATATTTCAAATAAGGAGAAAGACTTGCCTTTTCAACAGACTGTAAGAATAGTCATTCATGATGGCTTAGAACTTCACTATGAAATTATTGATTTCCTAAGCCCTATGGCAGTAATGTTGGAAGTCTGTAGAGGCCCCTAAGCTTGTTGTCCTTCCTGTAAGTAACTATTTTCATCCCTTTTGTGACTACATTGTCAATTCTTGCTACTTTAATGATGCTCCATGGCAGCCTTGGGCAGTTATTCTTTATCCCCTACAATCTAGAAACCACACAGACAGTATTGGGAAACAATATACTAGGGTGGGAAGAACATGAGTTTGAACTTGGTCCCGTCACTTAATGTTTTGTCTTCTTGAGAAAGTTGCGTGATGAGTGTCCTCGTCTATGTAATGAGGATGATTGTAGTATTTTCCCCAAAGGCTCATGAAAAAGAAATGAGGCAAAATTTGTAAAGCACACTTGGCCTGCTCAGGAAATAAAAGGGCAGTAAATGTTATTCTGGGATTAACTGTAGTAAGATTTCTGAACCTATTTAATATTTTTGAATGTGCAGTGAAATTCACTGGGCTTTAGGAAATTATGGTGACCTCTCAGGCATACTCCTCTCCCACTGTTTAATGCTTGCTTGCTTTCCCTCGTGTGTAATAAGACTGAAGAAAGTCTAATCTGACTCAATAATGGGTTTCTACACCACGTGGGCTCCAGTTTCAATCTCCATTCCAAATGTTGTGGGATCTTTGTGATTCTTCTAGGATGCCACCTCCCTCTGCTATGGTTTCCCGTTACTAGACTCTGCTTATGACAAGGAGAACTATCTGGGAGATACTTAATTGCAAACTTGGAAGAGCTGGATGAATTCAAATAAGGGAAATTCTTACTGTGCCTTTGACTTCTCTTCTTCATAGGAATCTTTAACCTTTAACCAGAAAAACATTTTAATGAGATATATCCATGGTGACTCTAGAATAGAATTTAATTCTTACCAGGGTTCAGTTAAGCTTTTCTCAGAGACCCTCGTTCAGTATTGATGACACAGTTCAGCACAGCCCTCAGCTCTCTGATGGATGTATTAGTATTTAATTTCTCCTGAACTTTCGTAAGTCCTATAAGCTGCACATTAGAATGTGAGTTGGGGAAACTCGGAGAATAAAATAAAACAACTCTGGAAGATTTGTGAAAGACAACTCTAGAATGGAGTGAATGTGTCTCGCTCAGAACCAAAGGCCTTAGGACTGGAAGCCCTTTCTACATTAGCCAGCAAAATTGCTTTTGTTACATTTTTGGAAAGCAATGTCTCAAGATATTCTATATAAAGCAGAGAAAATGCAGCCCTTGGCCATCATTTAATATGCTTTCTTTTTTTCATTGATAGGATCTGAATATTAAAGATAGTGACTTAGTTAATTATTTCTGTGTAAGGACCTCCCATGTTTAATTCCGAGTCTAGGAATGACACTAATCTAATATAAATTAAATTTATAATAGTTCTGTCTAAATTAGTTGTTGATAAACTTAGGATCCTATTTAAGTCAAATGTTTACATAATTTTGAGGGAAAATATACCCATAATGTCAGCTTTGGCTCAATGGTTATTAAAATTTTCCTCTTATCTCTTGGATTCTTAATCCACATATATTCGTAGCTGTGATTGAACAAGTCTGATTTGGTAAAGCATTTGCTAAGCATTTTACACGTTTTTTTAATCTAATATAAACATTTAATACTTTTCCACTATTAATATGTTATGCTTTTTAGCTTTATATTTAGCTTTTTGGGTATTTAATTATATGATGTGCTTACACGCAGCATTTTAAAACCATTTGCCACTCCAAAGGTATTAGGTATTTTCTAATATTTTAGTATGTAAATAACCTGCCTTTACATAGCTGAGTATTTTTTCATTTTGAATTATATCCTTGGCATAAATTCATTGATTTATATTACGAAGTCTAGTTTAAGGAAAATTTTTGCTTTACCTTGTTAGATAACTTTAAAAAGATTTTTCTACTTTATAAAATCATCAGCAACAAGGAAACCATAGTTAAACTATAACCTCTCCTCCATGGAAGAGAATTATTTATATTCATTTTGAACCAATTTAATAAGTACATTGTGTCATGGTTATTTTAATTTAAGTTTGTATAATTAATAACAAAATAAGCAAGATGGTTTTCTACTTTGCTGATCTATCTCTTGAAAGCTTAGTTTTGATTATTCTTACAGAGTTGAATAAATAAACAGATTAAAATTAAGGTCACTAAAATTTCCTTGGGAAGTAATGTGATTATTTTTTCCTCATCCTAAATCTCCTGGTGTGACCTTGGGTAAGTCCTTTTGCTTCTGAGTCCCTATGTTCTCATTTTTTAGGGAGAGAGATTAATTTCTTCCCTGTCTTCAACTAGAAGGAATAAACAAGTGTGATGTGGTATAGATCATGAAATTATTTACTACTATCCAAGCTTAATGCCATTAATAACATTGTTACCATTGCTTTTCTCCTTTAGCATGATATGATACAATGTAAAAGCCCTCTAAATTAGGGGCAGTTTCCTGGCTGTAGTTGGTATAGATATACCAAAATAAATGAATACTATAGAAGGAATGTAAGGATATGTGAGAAGAAAAGATTGGTGCTTTGCTTAAGATTTTTGTGTCAGTTTGAGTATGAAGGGCAGAAACAGTGTCTCTTGCTTATGTGTCCCTCTGCCCATAATGAGACAGGCTTACTCATAGATTTAGCAAAGGAATTCCTGTTTTTGTGTCTACAATTGCCAAAGATTCTGGGCCTAGGGACACAGCACATCAGAAATTCTCAGCAAACGTCTGTTTACGAAATGGCAGCCAAGGATCCTCCCCTGAACCAGTTCTCTCACTCAGAGCGGATGGAATCCAACTCCTAACTCTCCAACAGTAGAAGTCGGTAGAGACATTTTTATTAGAGTTAAAATTCAAGTGATTAAAGGGCCTCCGGAAACAGGAGGCCAACTCCACAGGAGACTAAACGCTTCAAGGTACCTGAACTTGGTGCATTAGTGGCCAACACACTAGCAGCCTTTTGCTCCTTTATGTCATTAAGTGGCTACAGTTAAGACATTCTAACTTTCCAGCTTACATTAAAAAATAGGCTTTGGTACCTCTGCAGGAAAGCTGTCCTTTTATAGACTCAAGTCCTCTTAATAAAATGTTTTCAAAAAGTGCTTACGGCCAGGGCTTTTTATGTTGGTGTTGGAAAGGGAACGGAGAGTTTAGAACTGAACTCAAAACCCACGTGATCTTTTCTCCTCTTTTCTTAATTGCCTCTCTCACGTCCAGAGAGTGTTTGTCTTTTCCTCTTGTCTCTCTTTCTGGGTCACAACACAGACACACACACAGGCACATGCATACTTCTCGATGCTATTATGCATCATCATTTCACCAGAACTCTCCCAGGAAGGAAAATAAATGGTTCAAGATAGAAAAACCAAAATGTCCAGCACTTTGTTGAGAGGTTAAGCAGGCTGTCCAGAAGGAATAGTTACCTCCTCCATCCACACCGCCCCTTACACTTCACAGTGCGACCAAGAGTGTCTTACTACACTCATCATACCTGTTAGAGCTCTGTGAAATAGTCATCAGGGGAGATTATGAGTCCCATTTTGATGTTTTCAAAGTAACAAAAGACTTGCACTTTATTGCTACCCATCTGGAGTTCATGTTCAACGTTCTGAACACAAAGATCCTGACAAATTCCCACTACTCACTTGTAAAGTCATCTGTAATTACAGCTTTCTCATCCCAAGATTTTAACTGATGACCATCAGAATCATGCCTTCCAGTATTGTAGAACCTAAAATGCTAAAATTACATGGGTGAAAAACCATAAGCCCCTGTCTGGTCTGGAGCATTCTCATGTTGCTCTCCTTGAAATGCCTCAAGGAAAGGCATTAGAAGGCAGCAACATTTTTATAATGAAAATTATTCACAATAACAACTGAAAATTGATTAGTGCTTTAACTTTTACAAAGCACTTTTCTCCTATCATATGTTATCATTTAATGATCCTGTACAATTATTTTTGCCTTCATTTCCAGTAGCAAGAGAAGGAGTTTTAGAAACTGTCGGCTTAGCAGTGCTGTGGAACAGGCCTGTCCAAGCGGGGACTGAGGACTTGACACTGGCCTTGCTCCAGCAGAAATCACTGGAAGTCCATTTGTTGTTGCTAGCTTTCTCTTTTTCCTAATTTTGCTTCTATTACCATTTCTTCATGTCAAGTTTTCAGAAAAAAAAAAAGTTAACCCAAACTCCAAATTTTACAAATGGGTCTTTCACTTTATGTTAAGATATGTTAGAGAAATGTAGAACTTCGCATAATCTTTCTTATGGTAGTAATTCCTTTAGAAAACCTTAAGGTTTTTAGTAGTCTATGCTGAGTAGAGAAAAATTAAAAGATAGAAGAAAAAAGGTATGTGATTCTTTCTTTTAAATATAATAGTAGTTCTCTTTTTATGAAACACTTTTTTCTACTTCTGTACACCTATGGGTCTAGATATATGTACGTAGCTGTACCCACACATCTGTACACATGGTTATACACAAACACACACAATGGGATCCTATCATAAATACTAATTAGTAACTTGCTTTTATCAAACCATAGTATATAAAACTTTGTATTGTACAAAATATTCTCTTTTAAATATTCCATGGATATTGAGAAAGAATGCATATCACATATACATGTTATATATATACATATATATATTTCTGAAAAGTGACTCAAATAAATATGCCACAGACAAACTAATCAAAATAAAGTGTACCAGAGATCCAGAGCAAATAAAATAGTGATAAGACATAAATAAACTAATCATTCAAAATAAGGAAGTTGGCTGGGAGACCTGCTACCAGATCATCTCAGAAAGAAGGAAAAGCCTTAAATGAAAAAACAAACAAGCATAAACTAGATAGAATTCTAAGGGAAAAGTGTCAGAATCTACCGGAGATTTCACAGGAAGAAGTTGCGCTGCAAAATACAATGGAGCAAGATATTGGCAGGGATGAGCCGATTTGAGGGTAGGTAGAGTGTCTTATTTCTCCCTCCCGCACATCTCTGGCAATCAGTGGGAGAGCATCTCAAACTGCTGGAGAGCTCTGCTACCTGCTTGGGCACCTGTGGACAACTTGGGACCAGCACACTCTCCCTGACATAGTTAGGAACTGATCTCCAGGGACCTGGGGATGGCCTCGCAGGCCAGATCCCCTACCCTCAGGTCTCCATCACTTTGCTTGTGGATGCAGAGGCGAGATTTGTAAATTACTCTCGGGAGGCAGGGGTGTCTGTCTGGGCAGATGGGGAAGAATGCCGTGTAAGTCCCAGCTTCAGGGTGCTTGTGAGGCACCTCTCCACCCACAGGAGGGCCAAGCTCTCAGCTCAGGCCAGAATTCTGGGCAGGGAACCCTCCAGTTCACATGCAGTCATGGGGGACCTCAGCTGACTAGAGCTTTAGCTACTGGCAGATAGCAGGTGGGGGGCAGGAGGAAGACCACAGAGCAGGGCAGGGCGGAGAGGAGTGAGGCCTGCTTCAGACCTCCAGATTGTGGATCTCAGATGGCCACACCTCCACTGGCAGACTTTCTGCTTGGGTAAGACCACTTCATCACCTCTCTGGCAGCTTTGCTTAGAAACTGGGAGCAAGCGTTTGACCACTCCTGTAACAAATACCTTGCCAGCTTTAGTAGAGCCTGAGGGCCAGCTCCCCAAGGCAAGCTACACCACCGATTTGCCTCTGCTGGGGCACAGAATAAGGACGCAACTGAAGTTTCAGGGGCCTGCCTACTACCTGGGGCAATTGTGCTGCTCCTGGAGGATTATACCTGGTCTTAGGACCCATAAACAACATTGCAACTTCTTCCAGCAAGGCCACCTCCTGACAGGCAGGTCACCCTGCACTCCCTTTACAGCATTTAGTGACTCAATCATTCAGGGTGTGGCTGAGGGTCACCCACAAGGACCTCTGAGGGCCAGAGGTTAAACTGGGCATGCCATTATCTAAACAAAAGAAAATCCAAAAATAAGAAGCAACAGCAGCTCCAGATGAGAAAGAATCAGCAAAAGGTCTCTGGAACCGTGAAAAATCAGAGTGAAAGGACACCCTCAAAAGAAAACAGTAACTCCGTACCAATAGAAACAAACCAAAATGAGTACATTGAAATGACTGATAAAGAATTTCAAATATGGGGGCCAGGCATGGTGGCTCACACCTATAATCCTAGCACTCTGGGAGGCTGAGATGAGTGGATTGGTTGAGGTCAGGAGTTCTAGACCAGCCTGAGCAAGAGTGAGACCCCATTTCTAAAAAACAGCTGGGCACTGTGGCAGGTATCTATAGTTCCAGCTATTCAGGGGGCTGAGGCAAGAGGATCATTTGAGCCCAGGAGCTGGAGGTTGCTGTGAGCTATGATGCTACAGCACTCTACTGAGGGTGGCAAAGTGAGACTCTGTCTCAAAAAAAAGAAATCAAAAAGAATTTCAAATATGGATTTTAAGGAAGCTTAATAAAATGTAAGAGAAAATAGAAATGCATTTAAAAAAAGACCATAAAAATAATGCAGGAAATGAATTTATAAGTTCACTAAAGATGTCAAAATGTTTAAAAAAAAAATCAAGCAGATTGAATCAAAAATTCATTCAGGGAAATACAAAACACTATGGAAGAAAGCATAGGTTAGATCAGGCAGAAAGACTCTCAGAGCTAGACAGCACCTTTGAATTAAACAAGTCAGTCAAAGAGAAAGAACACAGAGGTAACAGGACTGAGCACAGCCTACGAGAAACATGGGGTTACAGAAAGAAGTCTGTAGGAGTCCTAGGCATTCCCGAGGGGAAGACGAAAATACACGAGGGCTGGAAAACCTAGCTGAGGGAATACTTGAGGAAAATTTCCCAGGTCATCCTGGAACTAGAAGTGCAATGGATTCCTGGGAGATTCGTTGCCAAGAGGTAATGCCCACAACATACATTCATCAGACTGGCCAAAGCTAATACAAAAGAGAAACTCCTACAAAGCATAAGGTGACTGCATCGGATAACTTATAAAGGAAAACTCAGACTAACAGCAGGCTTCCCAACCGAGACCTTACCCCAGTCTCTGCCCCATTCTGTCTTCTCGAACATAATCCTAGCCAGCCTCTCATTTTGTATCCTGCAAAACTAAATTTCTTACAGGAGGGAGAAATAAAGACTTTTGCAGACAAACACTGAGGGACTTTGTCAAGACCAGACCTGCCCTGCAGGAAGCACTCAGAACTGCGTTATCACTGATGGGGACCAGGCACACACACCAGTGTAAGGCAATCTAAACCCCAAACTCAGAGCCCTCATGTCAGGTCTAGTCTAATAGGAAGCTGTGGACAGTTCCTCTTTTGGCTGGCAGAGTTACATGCGGCTGTGCCATGAAACGAGAAATGGCTAAGTAAATAAACACATTCTGAGGTTAAAGAATGCTTAGAAAATAGTGATGGGATAACACTTCAGAGCAAGGAGAGGTGAGATGCTTCCAAAGTTGGATTTCAAGTCATGCTGACATCATTGAGTGCAGCAGGAAAGAGTGCACAGGTAATAATTTAAAAAGCTAGAAAAGGACAAGATAGACACTTCAAGGGAGAAGAACTTCATTAAAAAGTCACGGATAAGTTGACAAACGCTAGAATTTCTAGGTCCAGAAAATAAATGTTTGAAAGAGCAATAAAATAAACTTGTGATGAAGATAATAAAGAGACAAAAATTACAGAAAATTGGGAACGGAAAAGAAGCTCTTAGCATAGGTAAAGAAGACATTTTAAAATTATTACTCTTGATATTTAATAGGAGAGGCTGTTTTCCGTGCAAATCTAAAACCCAAGTGAGAGAAACGTGAATAACCTCATAAACAGGAGGAAACGCAGAGCTACGACTTGAAAAACACCCAGAAAATGTCACTAATAGGATTTTTCAGATCTTCAAAGAGCAAGTAATTTCTGTGCTACTTCAACTTTCCGAGCCCAGCAAAAGAAGAGAAGCTTCCCAAATCATTTTATAAAGCGAGCGTGATGCCCATAATAATGCCTCACCTAAGTTACCCCAAGAGGAAACCTCTTTCACAAATTCAGAAATCCTAAATGAAATATTATCAATACCACATAATAAAACATTTCAGTTATTCTATTTGCAATGTTGGGACAATATTGGGACTTGATTAAAATAATTTGTTATATGGATAGATCCGATTTAAAAAGAAAACACTTATCTCCATAGATATTTTTCTTTCAAAGGGAATTTAATAAAGTTTATCACACATTCTTGTTTAAAACCAAAGCAATGGCTGTAACATAAATCAAGCTCAAAGGACTGTATACATTTCACTGATGTAATACGTACAAAGACGTAAAGCACGATGATGAAAGTCCATGTCCTCGTTATCTGGTGAAAGAAATAAAGCAGTAAGAATTTATTTCAAATCCCTTCGGTTCTTCTCCCTGATCACATCCTCAAAACTCCCATACAGGGATAGTTGCTAGTCTACGTTTATTGATCATATCCATGCATTTCTTTATATTTTTAATACATAACTCTAAATAATAGACAATGCTATTTGCATATAGTGTTTCTTAGTTTTAAATAAATGGCATTGTATCATTTATATTTTTCTGAGCCTTTTCCACTCAAAATTTTAAAATTGAGATACAGAGTTTACAAATGAGGTAATTATCCTGGAAAGCCTAAAAAATTCTAAAATATTAGAATGATAGAAGTTGAGTAAGCTGACAAAGTAAAAATTATAATTTTAGGTTTAGGAAATAGAACAGGAAAAATATTCATGCAGAGATGCAAAACAACTCTAAAATATCTAGGTAAAACTTTTTAAGGTATGACTGATCTAAGTGAGGAAGGCTGTAACATTTTGCAGGAGTAATTAACTCAGGACCAAATGATTTGGGGATTGAATATGCTTTAGAAAGTGGCAACATTTTCATAGGAGAATGAGTAGTTACTATACAGTCCTTTGCTAATGGTATATTTAGCTTTCTCCCCCCAAACATTCCCTATCCTTTTGCTATCCTTGATTACTGTTCACCGCATCCCTGAGACCGTAAGACAGCACTTACTTGTACGGATCGTGAAGGCATAGACCTGTAAGTGGATTGCTCAGAAAAACAAAGGTGCCTAACTTAGCATAATTTTTTTCTTCCCAGTTCAACCCCAAAGTATATTAACTTGTGTTGTCATAAAATTAGAATGCATTTGAAAGGCCAAAGGAACCTTAGAAATTTAATCATGTCATTTTATAGCCGGGAAAATTAAAGCCCCCCCGAAACGAGCTGATTTGCCAGAAGTTATATGATTTATCAATGGCGGAGACAGGGCTACAAAGCACGAGTCTTGATGATGCCTTCGAAGAACCTCTTTCTTTGGGACTAACTTTCTGAGGGCTTGAAACCAAATACGGTTACAGGTTCAGAGAAACATCCCTAGAAAATGTTGGTATCGGTACATTTTGGTCAGATAGTTTGGAAATAGAACAGTGCTTGCTTCAGCCCTCACCAGAATAAAGCACTCAGATTTCCAGGTTAAATACTTCTGCAACTTTATGCTAGAACTTTCCCATTGCCCTCGTTTGTTTATTTTTAAATCAAGCATGAACTCACCACTAGATGTATGCCAGAGTTTGGATGAATGTCAGCATCGGGCCACTGTAATAATGGTTTAAGATTATTTAATCCCATTACTTATACACTTCATTAGGCTGAGTGAATTGCTGGCAGTGGTTCAGTAAACTTCCTCCTTTAGAGATAAAAGGATGCAAAGAAATAGGGAAGGAGTCTATTCCCTGTTTTCTTTCATATTTATCTTAGAACGCCTAATGGAGAAAGGAATGATAATTACCCAGCCGTGGCATGGAATCTATTTTAGTAGGGTCTTCTACGTTGCTCTGCACCCTCAGAAGAGAGAAAGGAAATGTCTACAATTTTATATTTTCTGTTAGAAGAAAAAACAAAAGAATAGAATGGGGGGGGGAATAATGCTATAAAATCAATATTGAAAACATACTGAAAATAAGTTTTAGGATTCTAGGAAGATATTCAATCTGCCACTTAATAGGGCTCAATACAAGGCAGCAAATGATTTTAAAGAAAGAATCTAAAATCCAAAGTCAGACCTGGTTCACACCCAGCTTGAGTGGCTGCCGTTCTGTATTCATCTCATTTCTTTTAGCTTCATTTTCTCCACATTTCTAATAAAACTAGAAATGAAGCTCTTCAGATTCTTGCTTCACATGGTTATATGGTTAAGGAGTATTCAGAGAGGACAGGGCTGAGCAAAAGTCAGCGTGGCGCCTATGAGTAGTGATAACCACGCCAAGCCCGAGGCCTAGGGACATACATACAAAACATGCAAGGGAGAATTCTGTCTAACTTGAGTCACCAAAGTCAGCTGTAAGTCAGCATGTCAGTCTCCGGAAGGTCACTTTGTCCTGCTGACTCGAGCTCACTGAGTCTGAGGGATGGAGAGTCATCATACCCCGGAAGCCTGGTTTTCCCAAAATATGTCAGACATCATGTGCTCTGAAATCACCCTGAAGTCTTCATCAAAAAGTAAAGTTCCAGACCTTTCCCCAGAATTGCTGCACAAGGAAATAGAAACATTGCATCTTTGACCAGACCCTTGGGGTGGCAGGGAATGGGAGGGTAAGTTCTCAGGCACATTCAAGTTTGAGGTCCATACGTCTGGACGTCCAGCCTAGCCTGTACAGGAAGAGGCCCCAAATACTTTCTCATTCTTATCTTCCTACATATTCATTTTACAATGCTTTTCCCAGATGGAATTTTCTCCCGGACACTGGTGTCCGGGGTTTTGTGTGCCCATGCTGTTGTCTGCCTCATGCCATCTCCCATCCTTTAAGAATCTGTATCAACCAGCCTTAAAAAGCTTTCCTGAAACATCCCCAGTTGGATGTAGCCATTCCTGGACATGAGAGGTTTTTGTTTCCAGCTCTCTCATGAGATCTGATCTTGCTACACTGGTAGGATAAAGTCACGGGTGCCCTTGGCACACTCCTTGACTGATACCGACCCCTAAAGAGTGTGTGTGAGAGAGAGGGCTGGAAGGTCACGTGGGATTCATCCTTGTCTTTTCTGTAACCCTCATCACCATAGCACAGTAGTGCTACTGGGACCCGGTGGCACTCCAGATGCCCGTGTCTCCTCACAGTCTTTGGCCCGCATACCTTTGTCTGCTCTTCAGTGCACCTTGGACTTGAGACCTTGTGGGCATACAAGAGGGAAAGATAAGAACTTGGCCCTGGATGCCTACGAGTAGAGTCAGTGCTGAGATGTAAGTATAAAAGATTGAACTGAAAGATGTGAGCGTGAAGCCAGCTGTCTGCCTTCCAGCCGTGGAATTATCATAAGAGCTTCTGCACTCAAGGTCAAGCACACAGACTCGCCCGTCAAAATGGCCAAGGAGTTTGGGTCGAAGTTCTCTGATGTTCTGATGACTTTGAACAGGGCATGACAATTCCTTCCCACAGCCAGGACCTACCTAAAATAAATTAATAAGTAACTAAATTCTGCTTCCTAGATCTGTTCTTTTGCTCACCTTTCTGTGGAAGAAGGCAGTGACAGCTGAGGCTGACGTCATCATTGCAGCAAGGCAGGGGTTCTCTTTGAACACTTCACCGTGACAAGGGCCTGCCATATTGTTAAGTGTTCAATGAATATATATATGTGCATATACTTATGTATTTTTTAAATTGTGACTTTATTAATTTAGTCCTACACATTTACAGTATGAGGAAATGAGATGCCACATGGATGGATGCAGGGAGGATTCTTCAAGCAACCTGAAAATCATAAACACGCCTACGTGATGGCTTTCAAAAATACATCCACCCTTTCTGAAAAGATAGTGACCATCTTCCACAGAGGTTATTTTTACTTTGTGGACTCCTCAATAACGCTAAAAGACACTTGAGGCAATTTACATTAATAAAGTTAATATAACTCCTTTTCTCAGAGGAAAGAACTCTAGGGTAAGGGAGTTTAGGAGTATTTGGGGGAAAAGGAGAAATTGAACAAAAAAAGTCTTCCTGGAGGAAGAGGCCATGATATGATACATCTTACTTTCTTTTAATGTCATATTCATACTTTTTCTACTCCCAGCAGACAGGTAGGAACTCTTATTATTCCCTTTTAAACAAATTAAGAAAATCAAAGTTTAGAGAAATCAAAGGCTTTGGAAAATGAAGAATTAGTAGACATTTAAGCTCCTGAACTCTAAATCTTAACTTCTACCTTACCCTTAAATAAATTTATGCTAATGGATGGCCTGTCATCAGATAGGGCTTTTTTTTTTTTTTTTTTAATCAGCAAAGCTCATTCTTACAGATCTCAGGCCCCACCAGGTTGGGTACCATTGTTCTGAGAATTGCTTCCTATGCCCTTCCAGCTGCAGAGAAGCAGCACTTCTTTCCCTGTATTTTCAGAGCTTTTATCTTTGCCCTTGTCTTCATCTGTCAGTTTTGTTTCAACCCTTTACCATTTCAACTTTACATTGGAAAGTAACCTCACACTTGGATAGATAGACTGTGAGCTCTTTTAGGAGCCAGTTTAGGAGCCATTTTTTTTTTCTCTTATGCTTTGTGTACAAAGCATATGCTCTACAAAATGCACAATGTACAAAGTGCTCTACATTTCTCAAAATAGTGCCAGGAACAATACCGCTTACCCTGGGGAATATTTAGTGCTTTTTAAAAAAATCAGTGCATTAGCTTGGACTGCCATCACAACAACAACAAAAACATAGACTTGCGGCTTAAACAACAGAACTTTATTTTCTCACAGTTCTGGAGGTCGGAAGTCCAAAATGAGCTTGCCAGTATGGAGGGGTCCTAGTGAGGGTCCTCTCCCTGGCCTACAGGTGGCCATCTTCTCACTGTGTCCCCATACGGTGAGGAAGGATGTTGCAAGTGTCTTTTCTCATGAGGGTAATCACGTCATAAGGGTCCCACTTTTATGACTTCATATAAACCTAATAACCTCTCAAAGGTGGTTACTATCCACCTTTGTCCAAATACTATCATTTTGAGAGTTCAATCTCAAAATGTAGAAGGGGACACAGTTTAGTCCTTCAACCTGTGAATGTAGAAGGGGACATAGTTTAGTCCTTCAACCTGTGAATGTAGAAGGGGACACAGTTTAGTCCATGCAATGAATTAGACTTTTGGCCATTGGTCTGTAAGTGCATTACCTGCACTAATTGATGAAGTAGAGATTAGACTAGCCTGTGTTGGTAGTTAGAGAAACTGGATACCCAGTTATTTAACAGGGGTATCCTGACAATTCTATTGCCTTTAAAGAATTTTGCTGATACTCAGTAGGGCCGTATTAATGTATCTAACTTGCTAGATGTCATCTCATTTTTAAGACCAGAGGGGGAAAAAAAAGAAAAAGTTGATTTTTTAGAAGGTTATTGCACATTCCTATGAGATCATTAGGAAGTCAGCGCAAGTGGCAGGAAGCCAAACTGTCCTGAGTCTGGCTGGGCAGTGTCTGCAGGTCGTTTCAGCAAAGCTGCTGGAATAATGATGTCTTCTCCCATAAAGGGTTTTTGTTAAAGTCTCTTTTGGAATTAACTCCTCATGCACAGATCAATAAGCCTCACCAATGTGCTGGTGTCATTAAGAGGTGGCAGGTTAAGCATTCCCATTAATTAAGTCCAAAGTAAAATAAAGTGAAGAAGGTTGTTTGTGTGAAATTGTACTATCTGATTTTTCTCAGGGTTGTTTTTGAGTGCTTATGGAGGAGAATCCAGGAAATGTCGGAGATTACTGTCTCTACTTCCTTGGGGAAAATAAGCATTTGATCACACATGCCTTGCGTATTTCGAACTGACGTGGGAACTGTTTGCCAATTTTAAGAGGCATTGCATGAACTCCTGTGTGCAGAACACTATGGTCAATGCGGGGGGTGGGGGGGCGGTGTACAGAACAGCATTAGCCTTATGTGTGCTCTCCTAGAACCCTTAGATCAGGGGAGATGTCAGACAGGCAAACAGATATAATATAAGGCAAAGTAACCAATTTATTTGTGAGAGAGATCCAGGCAGTTGTGAGAGCTCAGAGGTAGGGGTATGTCTACCAAAGGGTGCAGGGAAGAATGGACCCTGGCAAGAAAGGCCTCCCAAAGGATGCAACATTTGAATAGGGCCTTGAGAGTGGAGTAGGATTTGACACGGGATGGGGAGGCAGACAATGAATGAGAAGTCTAATTTCTAAGCAATTATTTTCCATGTGGAACTTGATTACAGCTTCTAGAGTTTAAAGGGAAAGAAATCAGTAAGATCAGTAAGGATTTATTGAGTATTAATTGTATGTCTATTACACGTATATTATTCTGCAAAAGAAAATGCGTGGAAAAGATAAAAAAAGAGAAGTCTTCAAGTTCCCTTCTTTGCATAAGTGACAGACTAATCAGCTTCCTCTGATCATTACAAAGGCCGAATTCATTTGACCTTGAAACCGTAGGAAAGCCGTGTTGGTGCTTCCTTTCCTTTTCTGATAAGGTAGATACTTAAAAGCTGTGAAAGAATCCCTGAATGGGGCTAAGCAGGTTAAGTTCATTCTGCTGGTAGACCGAGTGGAGGTCAATCTTCATGCCCTTAAAGCTAGAAAGAACTTTGAAATTTCCCTTACCTAAGCTCCTCTTTTTGCAGATTAGTAAACTGACGCCGGGTAAAAGAGTAGTTTTTCTGAGTAAAAGAGAGCCGTGTGAATTTCCTAAATCATATAACAATCAGCTTATTATTTGAAATGTATATTACATTTAGATGGACAAGAATGACTAGGCCTTTTCAGGAAAGAATAACTTGACTTTTTTTAATTCCCTGAGTTACCATTGGATGGTATTAAGCAATTTCACTTAATAATCTCCCTGTTTTCCAGCTATGTTATTATATATCCTTTAGCCTTTACCACCTGTACCAATTGCTTGGCATAAGAATACCTTATACTTAAATGCGTATACCCAAAGTACTTTTAGAGTTGTTTTCATTTGATGTTCACAACAATCCCACAAGGCTGTTGGTGTTATTTCTGGATTAGATATGCGAGAACTGAGGCCTAGAGAAGGTAACTCATATAACCCAGAAACTGAGACAGGACTCAGACACCCATTTTCTAACTACTAGTCTGAGTTTCTTACCTCTGTGCTGCTGTTGCCTGCCTAAATGGTCTTCAGTCCGCTGAAGTCCATCCAGTAAATATTTACTAAGCATTGTCTGTATTTCAAATAGTGTAGTGACCGTTGAGGGTACAAAATCGAAAAAGACAGAGTCACCTGTCTTTGGAACACCCACTCTCTGAATGTTACAGACGACCAAACAGATAAATGGAGATTTGGAATAAGTGCCATATAGGTTTATGAACTGTCTTTGGAGTTTGGGGGGAGGGGGTGGCAAAGATGGAGGGGCCGTTCATCTAGTCATGTTGGGGTCCCGTCTTTGCAACTAGATTCCAAGTGTCTGAAGACTCCACCAGCATTCTGTTCGTACTTGCTGGTAATGACACAAAATGATTGTCCCCTGTCTTCTACAACACTGCAGAGATTTTCTGTTGACTCTTGGTTATAAATAGATTTTAATTTATGAATTTGAGTTAGCCTTTTAAAAATCGTTGTAAGGAAATTAAATAACTGTCTAATGAGGTAGTCGTTGCAGCAGTGAAGATGTTCTGTTTTAACCAGCTAATGCTCACCCATGCATTTCCGCATTTCCAAGGGTTCTATTTGCCTGTACGTCCTCTTCTGAAGTCAGTGAATTGTTACCTTCAATAGGGGCTGTCGACACATCAAACTGCTGTTTAATCAGTCTAAGACATCCTAATTATTTCCAAGTATCTCATCATTACTGTTACATCGATGCTTTAAATGCTATCAAATATTCCAACTGTCGCCCCCCTGCCCCCAGAGGGGATGGGTTTCAGTACAATTCAATAGCAGAGAACAGCCATGTTTTCAAAATCGTGGGCAAATTTTTCCTCACAGTGACGTTATGATTAAATTTCTGAATTGCACAAGCTTGGAATTCTGCTGCTGGACGCTTGCATTCTGCATTGCTTTATGTGGGCAATACATCAGAAACAGAATATCTCCCAGCTTATTTATTCTGTTTGTGAAATCTGTCTTACTGGCAAGCTTTGTAAAGAAATATTAAGTCTCATATATACTAAAAGTAAAGAGAAAATGGGTCTTTTCTCTCATATGTCTAAAAGAACTTTCTTTCCTTTAACCATTAAATCCCTGTGGTGTAATTCATCCAATTCTGCTGTAGATAGGAGCTCATTATAAAGATTCTCAGTGAACAGTATCTCAGAAGAGATCTTTTTTGTTCAGTCTTCCAGCACTTCCTAAAAATTCTTGTGTGCACAGTGAATTGTAAGGTAAACGAGTAAACAAGACTTGACTTACTAGACACAAGACACTCACCCATGTGGACATACAAACACAAGCACACACTCAACGCCACAGCCAGGAACTCTGCTTTGAAACAAAGCTTCATTTACCCTGAGAGGATATAAACATTTAGATCTGCCATAACATTTTTTTTTGAAAAATAATACAGAAATGTATAAGCAGATACTCTAGTTCTAATATATGAACGAAATAATTTAAATGGGACAAGAACAAAGAAACTGTAATTTAAAGATTTTTGAGCGTGGCGCTTGGAACCGGGCGTGTGTGTACGTGTGTTTGTGTGTATGTGTGTAGAGATGTATTGAATTTGAGAGTAATTTATGGAAAGTGCTGCCAGCCTGGTATTTCAAATGCTCCACAATTTGAATTTAAACTACTCAATAGGATCATTAAGATTATTATGCATGTTTTCCAAGGAGTTTGAATTCAAATGACAACTTCAGAAAAAAGGATGCCCTTTAAAAACTGAAGAATGTTATTGCACTTATAGAAATGCCTGCAGTTTGAAGTAATTTGCCACCTCCCCTTCTGAAAAAGCACCTGATGATAGTGTTCCCGAGAGGGGGAGGGATGTTGGAGACACTACGGGGGCAGACTCTGTCACTCGGTGTATGAAACTAGGTCGTAAGGCAGACTTCACGGACACGGTGATTTCACTGAGTACAGCTGACAGCAGAGCATCACGGAGGGATGTGTGTGGATGTGGGACTGAGGCGCACCTCTGACGATGGCAGAGCCTTGCTGAGCACTGCGTGAAGGGTCCCCTCCAAGCCTACCACTCGGAGAACCACTTCATTCCCTTTCTATGGGTGGTTCTTGGAAGATGGAGGGCTGCTTCCATTTTTTGCCATTTAACCAAGTGAACAGTTTACGAAAGAAACAAATTGAAGAGCACTCACTCATTTTTCAAAAGGAGGGTTTTTTTTTTTTTGTAATGGATTTTACAAAATGATTTTGCAATGAATTTAACATGCTATTTTTTTTTTTTAATAAGTATAGTTCCAGGGATGGGAAATTTACCAGCTCTCAAGGTAACTTTTCCTTTTGTTGAATTATCTGAAAGTTATAAAGTTACTTCTCATTTTGGAAAAAATGTCTATTTCCTTTCCCCATCTGTTCATTGTTCCACAGAGGAGACAGCTAATCCATCAAGTACCTGTTAGGTATTTGAAGAAAGTTCTCCAGTCCATCTGAATCTTCTGCTCTGGCGTGAAGGCCTCTCGTAGCCTGACCACTTTCTTCTGGGTTCGTCCAGTACGTCAGTATCATTCTTCCTGGGTAGTGTGTAGAATTTCCATTCATTTACATAAAGAAATTTACCGAATAGGACATCATTTTTAAAACTAAGCAAATAAGAATGACAACAAAATAAGAAGTTTCTGAGTTATATTAATACATTTAAAGTTGAAGAAACATTTTATAACCCACTTCCTAATTCTAGTGGAGTGAAGCCAATTTGCATATTAGACCTTGTTATGCTCTATTTTAAGTGTATGTGAAGTGAGCTATATGATATATCACTTTCTAACTTATAGTAGAGTATACATTTTATCTCCATCCAGGAGTAAATTGCTCATTTCTTTATGTCTTTAATACTCAGCATTATCTCGCTATAGGTAGTGTTGATTAATTCTTGACTTTCTAGTTTATCAAATATTTTCAACCTAAATTTGAGCCTGGTGAACAGGTAACATCTTTTTTATTTGAAAAATATATATGATATGAGGAAATCATATCATGTGATATTGTATCGTATCAAAAACATGTATGATAGGAGGAAATGGAGGCTCAGAGAGCTTAAGAGACTTGCCAAAAAACAGAGCTAGTGAGAGTATTTGAATGTCAGGCGTTATGGCCCTCAATCTGGTCCTGTAGACTTGAACTCATCATCTTTAACTCATCTTCCTCTCATTTCTCGGATTCTGTCTAGACAGGACATAATTGTAAATGGTTTGGGAGGAGGGAGAGTTCTGATTTCTGTAACCCTGATGTTGGTCAGATTCAAGGACTCAGTATATTTGAAATCCAACCTGTGGGTCTAGGCGCTCTGAGAGCAGGATTTCTTCAGAGCACTACAGTCTCGTGGTATCCAGAATGATTCTATAACGTGTGGGGTGAGGGTGAGTAGTCTGTCAGGATCAGAACTGAGGCAGCAAGTGGAATCCTTTCAGGGTTCCCAACCAGAGCCTCACGTTGTGTCCAAGTCCATAAGCACAATGGGAGAAATGAAGCTTCCTGGAAAGGGGTGACATTCCAAAAAAATAGCTGTAGAGTCAGGGCAGAGCTCAAGCTCAGGGGTCTTAGTCTCTAGCCAGGTTCTCTAGCCAGTAGGACATGGTCCTGCAGAGGCCAAGTTTATGCTCAGCCTGAACTTCCAGTTAGAGTCTACTACTTCTCCTTGTTTCTCCCTTCTGAAAAAAAACCTCCACCTTTCTGCCTTCCTAAGCTTGCCACCATTACTCCATGCCCATCCCCCTAGGAGGGCCCACCCCCCACATCCCATCACACCACTCTGCTTCTGGATCCATAATCCTTATCAGATGGAGCCTACTGTTCCTTTCGGAAGCCTCCAGAAAATGTACATATTTAATCAAGTGTTCCTATCACCATAGCTCTTTCCAGTAAGCCCAGTTCTGGGCAGCTGATTCCAGTAATGGAAGAGAGAGACACTTTCAGCTGTTGGGCAATACATCACACTTTCAAAGGAGGTTGAGCAACCTCCTTGTCAAGTGGTATTTAGAGCATGAATCTGCATGCCAAAAGGCCCTTCTAGACTCAGACACTGGCACTGGAGAGCTTTGGGGTAAAAGGGCAGTTAGACTGCTCTTGTGTGTATTCTTTGGGCAGAACTCATTGGAAGAAAGAAACAAGGTTTTCCTATTTCTTTTCATCATGTAAAACACCTATCACTGAACTTACAGAGATTTTGTGAATATCAAATAAAATTATGTTCGGGATGGGGCTGGAGTCCTGTATGGGACAGAGCCCGCAGCAGTATGGGCTGCATTAAAAGGAAGGTAGATGCGCGAGAGCTCTCCAGCATCCTGCCAGTGGAAGGAACGGGCCAAGATGGATGCCACCTGCCTACAGATTCCATGGGCGACACTTTTGTCAAGAACAAGGAGGGGATGAAAATGATCACTACTGGTCTCTCCAAGACAAAAATGAAAAGGGACATTTTTGTGGATAGATTCTTTGACATGTTTGTACCAATGCCCCAATGGTATATTCTGTTTTCTTGTGAGAGTATCGAAGTTATTCCTTTGCTCTGGATGAAAATAATATGGTAATATTAGTCACCGCATACAGGAAACTTGCCCTCAGGTGCAATTTCACATTCCTATCAGATAATTTCAAAATCCCAAAGTCTAAACTCAATATCTCCTGATATTCAGCCCATCCTTAACACTTGGCTCAGTCTCCACGTACCTGAAAGCTCCAAGGCCGTGTCCTGAACTCAAGCTTTGAATTGAAGAGACATAAATTTGAACATAGATTCTGCTGCTTTCTACTTTGTGATCTAGGTCAAGACACTTCAGTTCTCTGAAGCAAGGGTTTCTTTTCTCTAAAAGGAGGTACTTATCACGTTGAGCTATTAAGAAGACTAAATGAGTTAAGGACCCAGCACCATACTGCCTGCAAATATATGTTTAATAAATGCTAGCTCTTTTTACTGAGATTCACCCTGGAGACACCTATCATATCATACCTTCTCCAGCAAATGGATTGTAAAAGCAATTCTTTGCCCCTTTTTCCTCATGTAGCCCCCTAGCAATATCCTAATCTGGATCAACCTAATCTCAGGTATTTGGCTTGTCAAAACACCTAAGTGTTTCTGGAGTAAAACAGATAGACATGCTGATATCATCCTAAATTGTAATCCGCCTTGACCTGTGTGTGAGCCCCACTCACAGCCAACGTTTACATTCTGTTCTCAACTGTTTCATGCATTCTTCAGTCTACCTTGATTTCTGTCTCTCATCCCTGGTCCCTCCTTCTCAAGGCATGACCTTGCCTCATTTTTTGTAGTAAAATGGGAGATGCCAAAAGAAGCTCCTTCACTTCTGCCGTCAAATCTGTGCCCATTCTCTCTGTCCCTCAGCACCTATCAGATTATCAAATGCCAGTTGGTCTATACATATCTCTGGTCCCTTCCTCACCTGTCATGGCCCCCCCTCCATGGATGATTCATTCTTTCTCCTACATCTTCTGCCTTTCCCTCTCAGGTGGATTCTTCAAATCAGCATTCATTTGTGCCCGAGCATGGCCCATATTTCCCCTCCATTGACCCCACAGTGCCCTCTGAGAAATGCTGCCCCCATCCCCTGCCCTGGGGTTCTGCCTCCCTCATTCCTATGTGGGTGCCTTGGCTGAGACATCAGTGACTTCCACATTGCCAAAAACCAGAGGTCTATCTCAGTGTTCATTTAACATGATACGTCAGGGGGCGAGTGTCTTCATCCTTGAAAAGCTTCCTCAAACCTTCCTCGGCACCCCCACTCTCCTGTTCCTTTTTCTACCTCTCAGTTGCCTCTGCTGTCTTGAACCTTTTGATGACCCCTAGAGTGTGCGGGGGCCTCCTTTTCTTTCTCAATTTTCTCTCTAGTCACGCTCATATCCTCCCAAGCTCTTAAGAATCATCAGTATTCTGACAATGTCTTAAATAGATACCTTGACGGTCTCATTACTATTTTTGGTCTTAGCCATTCTGATAAGTTAGTAGGGGGATCTCACCATAGTTTTAATTAGCGTTTCCCAGATGGCTAATGATAGTCAACATCGGTGTGAGGAAGGATGTGGACTAACTAGATTGCTCATCCTTTGCTGGTGGGAATATAAAGTGGTACCATTCAGGAGAGTAGTCAGGGAATTTCTTTTAGAACTAATCCTGCCACTACATATGACCTTGCAATTGCACTCCTGGGCATTCATCTCAGAGAAAAACAAACTTGTATTCATTCAAAAATTGG
>NW_003852455.1:8021436-8024116 GCF_000181295.1 Otolemur garnettii | reverse complement strand
ACGAGGGATCATTGTGGGATGGAACTGCTCTGGATTTTGGCCAACATAACAGATACGTGAATCTATACATGTGATGAAGTTACATAAATCAACTACACGCATGTGTGTACTCACCTGTAATACACAGACAAATGAGTGCAAGTGAAACTCCGGAAATGGGAATCAGATTGGACTGTATTAATGTGATAGCCTGGCTGTAATATTGCACTACAGTTCTTACAGTGCTACTGGAGGAAACAGAATAAAGGGTGCGTAGGTTTCTCTATCAGATACCCACGTATTTTTTTCACCTTCATGCGAATCTATAATTATCAGCAAATGTAAAATTTAATTTGTAAAAAAGCATCTCTCTTCTCTCTGGCCACCCCCTCCCCACTCATACACACACATCCGAGCATTTTCTCAGCTCTACTCATGATCCAGCTCCCAGCTCCCTGCAAGCTGGTTTCTATCTGCCTCTCCTCATTGGCACCACACTCCTCAGGATCACCAGTGACCTCTCTGATGCTAAATGTACCAAAGGCTTTTCGGTCCTTATCATTCTTGAGCCCTTAAAGCATTTAAAGATGTTGACACTATCTCCTTCTTGAAACATTTTTTCCATTTACCTTCTGTAACACGATACACTCTGGGTTTCCTTCCAACAACAACACACAACCTTCCATTCTCTTTAATAGATTTCCTTTCCTTTCTTCAATGCTTAAATTCAGTATTTTTCTAAGTTCTGCACTGTTCCCACCTCTGGTCTCAGTCAATACCTCTGAGTACTCATTCTAATCTGCTCCCAGGACAACAGATATCATCTATGTGCTGAAAACTCCCTGGCCACAAGACCTGCACCCAGATCTGTCTTTGAGCTCCAGACTGCGTATCTGTCAGCTTAGCAGTCTTGTAAAAAGGCTCCTAGGGCCACACATGCAACCCTTGCAGACAGAATCCAGGGTTTCCTCTCTGAAATCAGGCTCCTCTCCACGTTCCTATTCCCTGAGTGGCACTACCTATTTGCTCTAACCAAAGACATGGCGCTGTCCAGGATTCCTGGTTTCAGTCTCTCCATTTATCTACTCATTAACCAATTTATAATACTAGTGCTTCCTTTAAAACTTTCTTCATTTATGTGGCAAGTTCCTTCACTGACCCTTCATTAAGAAGAGAAAGTTCATAGTCCTCAGACGAGTGTATAAAAACCCAGCTGTTTGTGTGCACACAACAGGCGCATTGCACCCAGACATATACCCACACTTATAAAGTAGGGAGAGCATCTCTTACATCTGGGCTGGTTGGATACTTTCCTGTCATGAAATGTTTACCTTTCCTACTTCCATCCCTATCATCTGACCAAGAATTCTCTTCTAGGCCTCAAATTAGGCCTCACTTTTCCCTCGAGAGTCATGACATCCTTGTGCCGTATGCTCCCCTGCCTCCTGTGATCGCATCTTCTGCTTACCCAACCTCAGCATTTGGAAGATTGCATTTAAGTTACCTGTTTATTTCTCATGTACTGCATTAGCTGTACGTTTTCTCTAGGGCAGGCATGCTACCTTGTTTGTCTCTGCATCCTCTAGTAAGCACTTGGCATGTCTTTTCTGCAGAGTTGTATGGAATTGAGCAAAGTTGACACTCCATGCGTAAGCTCTAGAAGCATGCCGCTCTGGCTAACTGGTTCCCATTCCTGCAACCCTGCTGCACAGCCCCTCATTTCTAAACCTTTTAGTCATTTCCTCAGAATCTTACCCAGCACTCTTTTCAATATTTTAACTTCTGCACATCTCCCCCACGTTGTGTAGACCCGAATGAATCAGGGTCTCACTGATGCTGACTGCAAGTGTTACGTCATCAGTCTGTGGGGCCCCTTCTCAGTTTTTGTGGCCGCAGCTGTGCTCGCTGACCTTGCTGATGCTCCCCGTCTGCAGCCCCTCTAACCTCAGCTGTTATCTGACCGGATATGTCACCTCCTCTATAATGAGTGGTTTTTGTCATTATCTGTTAATAGTTATTATCACATGTCTGATTTAGTGGAAAGAACATTGAACTCAAAATCAGGAAAACTGGGCCTGCCTGGCTCAGGCACTGGCTGCAGGAGGGCCTTGAGCAATTGGCTATGCTCTGTCCACTTTGGTCTTTTACTATAACCCTAGAACTCCAGTAGGCTGAGGCGAGCGGATTGCTTGAGCTCAGGAGTTGGAGATCAGACTGAACAAAGGGGAGACCCTGTCTCTACTACAAATAGAAACACTAGCCGGGTGTAGTAGCTACTCAGGAGGCTAGGACAGGAGGATTGCTTAAGCCCAAGAGTTTGAGGTTACTGTGAGCTATGATGCCATGGCACTCTACCCAGGGAGACAGAGTGAGACTTTGCTCCTCCCCCCCTAAAAAAAAGAAAGAAAGGAAAGGGAAAGGAAGGGAAGGAAAGGAAGAAAGAAGTTAAGGGTCTTTTATTTGATGACAGTAAGCTCTTGTCTCCTTCTATCTCACTATGTGGCCCGATTAGGCATGTACAATGGTTCAAAAAAACTCAGGTAAATAAATCTTTGTAAAATAAAGAATTATATATCTGTAGTGCTTTACAGCTTTTAATGTACTTTCATATACATTATCTTATTTAATCCTCATAAATTTGGAAAATGGAACTCGGTGGCTTATTCTCATGTACATGAATAATAATCAGTGAAACCAGTAA
>NW_003852455.1:8019441-8021108 GCF_000181295.1 Otolemur garnettii | reverse complement strand
AGGGGGACAGCTTGAGGCTCTGTCTCAAAAAAAACAAAAAGTTTATTTTAAAAGAACCATCCGTTAGACAAAAAAAATAGAAGATACATAGATGAGGAAACAAAAAAAACCAATGAACACACGAAAAGTTGTTCAACCTTGTTTCATGTAAAGAAATGCAGGTTAAGATACTATTTTTTTCCTTCTCAGACTGTGCAAGATCTAAAAGTCTGACACGTAGTATTTGCAGAGGAATGGGGAAGCATCGACTTTCACGCTTTTATTTGGCGTACATATTGATACAACCTTTCAGAAACAAAAGCTAGTAGCATTATCTTTCAAAATTTTATTTTTTCATTTTTTAATTTTTGAGACATAGTCTCACTCTGTCACCCAAGCTAGAATACTATGACCTCAGCCTAGCTCACAGCAACCTCAAACTTCTGGGTTTACGCAATCCTTCTGCCTCAGCCTCCTGCGTAGCTAAGACTACTCAAGTACCCACCACAAAGCCTGGCTCATTTTTCTATTTTTAGTGAAGATGGGGTCTCACACTTGATCAGGCTGGTCTCAAACTCCCGACCTAAAGTGATCCTCCTACCGCAGCCTCCCAGAATGCTAGGATTATAAAAGATTAAATGTGTACACATTTGTGACTCTGCAATTCAATGTCAAACAGGCACATACTGTAGATAATATTGTCACAAGGCCACAGAGATACCTGTTCCAGAATATACGTTGCAGCGTTACTTGTAATGGCATAGAGGAACGAGAAAAAATAAAATAAGGCAAATGTGGTCAGAAAAGTGAGATAAATCTACGTGGTCTCATGAAAGATGCTTAAGAAAAACTATTTGAAGCAAAAAGCAAGGTGCAGTAGACGCAGGACCTCATTTGTGTTTAAAGCAGAGCTTTGAAAATAGGTGTTTATGTGTCAGGGTATATGCTCGTATACATGTGTCCGTATGTGTGCACACACACATGCTTATGTTGGCACATGAAAACTTTAGAAGTACTCCATTTTTTGGTGTTTAGCTCTGAGAAGGAGTTTTACTTTGCATTTTACACCCTTCTGTAACCAATTGAATTTTTAAATAAATAAATGTGTTAGTGTTATGCATTTTAAAGAGTTAGCACACGACTTAAAAGTCAGCTTTTCTTAATGTAGTTAGCCACAGTGTTTTCCATTGCTTTGTCCAACTTAATTGACCTAAGTAGAAAAATGTTAAGGGGGGGGAACACTTCAGAAGCTTTAGATTTATGTAAACTTCATTTATTTATTTACATATTTTACTGTTGGGGAATCACAGAGGGTACAAAAGAACCAGGTTACACTGCTTGCATGTGTTAGGTAAAGTCCCTAAATTTATGTAAATTTTAAAGTTAAAAAAGTTAGTAATCGCACTCAGTAAGACAGAATCCTTGCCCTTATTCCCAAAACATAGTGGACAAGCAGGTGACTTCCTCTGGTCTTTCTTGTACCTTGTGATCTATCAGCATTTATGGAATGAAGGCCTCAGAATGGAAGGGCCCGTAGAGGCCACCAGTCACCTCTTAACAAAGCCCTTACTCTGCACTAGGCCCTGTGTCCAGGAGAAATGAGTGCTGTCCACTCTGTGCTCGCTCCAGCCCTTCTGCCACCTGGATTCCCGCCTCCTACTCCAAAGCAAGAGGGAGTGATCCTTCTG
>NW_003852455.1:8017577-8018208 GCF_000181295.1 Otolemur garnettii | reverse complement strand
GACAGTAGCTAACAATTGAATGCTGTTTAAGATTTTGTGTAACAGGGAAAGGACAGAACTCCTGGAGCAGTTCCTGCTTTGAGAAATGTTTTCTATCTTGTCTAGTTTTAGCTGCAGTCACTGACTGCACGTGCCAGTAACCTTTACAACCTTTGGGAGCAGCACCCCCAGCTCCCCTTCCTCCCACCCGAGGTAAGCTCACTGCCTTTACTGCTGGTGAGAAGCAGGGACCCAAATCCTTCCTATTTAGAGTTCCAGGAAAATCTTTCCTGGCAGCATTTTAGAATTCATAGCTGTGCACATTAATGCAATTATGGGGTAGGTACAATGTGCTGGTTTTATATACAAATTGAAATACTTTCATCCAACTGGTCAACATGGCCTCCACCACATTTTCTTAGTTATTATGTTAAGACATTTATATTCTACACTTAGTAGATTTAACATGTACCCTTGTAAAATGCACCATGGGGTGGGCCCTTCCCTCTTTCAAAGTGCTGCTGTTCAGCTGGCAGGGCCAACCTCTCCAGTGCAGTGCAGGTAGTAGAAACCATCTAAAAGCCCACAGATGATTAAACCTTTGTCGGAGACATAACCATAAGAAAATGCCACGAAGGCTATGTTAACCAGT
>NW_003852455.1:8009946-8017244 GCF_000181295.1 Otolemur garnettii | reverse complement strand
GCTTTACTTTAGCAAAGTGGTTACTTTAAAGCCACCTCACTTTCTGGCGTGAGGAAAGATTTCTGTAAAGAAGAGTAGAAGCGATGAAATCTTACATCTTCCCAGAGGGAGGAACCTGGGCTGTGGGCTGGAGCGAGCTTGCCTCTGGTCCCTCTGGTGGGCACTGGTCACATCACAGGAGCCCAGCTGTGCTGGCTGTGGGCTTCACAGGGGCCGGCAGACAGCAGTTAGAGGCACAGGGAAGTTGCATTACCATGTCTACCTCTAGAAGGAAAGGATTATAAAAATAACCAGTCACACCTCCCTTTCCCATTATACTGATGGCAAAAATGAGGCCCACCTGAGGGGTCTCACCACTCATTTCACTGATGTTCTGAAACAAGAGTAATCATCGGCCTGCCCGTTAAATGAAGCCCACCCACATGGAGGCAGGTAGGCCTTATCGATTAGTAAAAGTGTGTCTGGGTCCTTGGAGGCTGTTGCCTCCCCATATGGATACATGGGCAGCTTTGCTAGCATCCCACGCGACTGGCTTCAGTATCAGTGAAAGACCCTCTAAGAAGTGGCACTCTAGGTGCCAGGGCCAGTACCGTAGGTGTTGGGGTAGAGCCGGCAACAAGGTACGTTTGTCCCTGCCCTTCTAGAGAACGCCATCCAGTGTCTGTAAGGGGGTTTGGGCGTCTCATGGATGCTAAATAAAGTGGCTGTGTGTTCAGCTGCTGGTTTGTTTTGTTTTGGCAGGACAGGAGTCCTTACCTTAGTTTACCTCCAGACAACCAGGTTTTGCTCACCCAGACTCTTCATTAGCCTCCAACTTAAAAGCGCTTAAATAATGAACAGAAATCATAACAAAAAATATGCTTTTCTTCAGGCAGTGCCTTCACTCTTACCTTAGGAACCGTTCTGGACAGGCGTCTTTGTAAGCAGTGTTATATTTTATTTCCTGCGGTGCAGGACTCATACGTGGATAATTTATATTGATAGTTGATACTTACACACTGGTTTATCTCACTGTTTCTCAACTCGGCTGCATTTAGAATCATCACAAGAATTTTTTTTTTAATTCTGATGCCCAGATAATCCCCCCACTCAGAACAATATAATCAGAATATGTAAAAGTGAGGCCCAGACAGTGGTAGTTTATTATTACTTTAAATCATTTAACAATAGATGCCACATAAAAGTCTGAGTTTTAATGGCTTGTTGGTAGGGAAAATCACTCTGCATTCTCCACGTAATATCCGCATAAAGGTGAACTTTGATTTTTCACTCGGATTTTATGCCACATTCTGCAGCTGCAGTTAAAGTGACTCTGTGTTGTCTTCCACCCCGTCCTGCCCCCAGTTGATCTTTAGCTGAATTCATGTTGGAAGGCAAGGGGGAGGGGGGCAAATGAAAGAAAGTGGCCTTCTTAAACCCATTTCTTTGTGTTAGAAAAATTATTCATGGCTCCTAAAGCCTGGGAATGTAACAGATTTTAAAAAAAGAAAAGAAAAGAAAAAAATATACATATGACAAGTTTTTTTTTAAAAAATTAAAAAAGAAAAATAATTTATTGGAAGAAACCATACAGGATATTTGGGATTCAACACAAGAATGTTTTTACAACAATTAATACAGATTAAGAAGGACCCTCACAAAGGCCTTAGGCAGAGGCTGTGAATGACCTCTCACGACAAGGATTGCTTTCTGCATTTGATGGGAGCCAGACAAAATGTCCAGCCCTGGGCATCTGGCCACAGAAGCAATGGAGCAGTAGGACTGGATAGAAAGCCAAGTTGGAAGTCCATTCATCAACTCTACTCTTGTGCTTTCACCCGAGGTGTTATCAGGAAAGGTAATTTTAAAAATACATATTATTTTCTTTTTTTTTTAATTGTTGGGGATCCATTGAGGGTACAGAGAACCAGGTTATGTTGATTCCTTTGGTTAGATAAGGACCCTCTTATTGTGCACCACACTCTTGTCTCCCCCCTTCCTCCTTCCCTTTCTTAGCTCTCCCTATCTTCCATTTCTCAACCTCCACTGTGTACCAGGACCTTAATTGTCCTCATATCAGAATTGAGTACATAGGATTCTTGTTTCTCCATTCTTGTCATGCTTTACTAAGAATAACGTGTTCCACATCCATCCAGGTTAATACAAAAGATGTAAAGTCTCCATCGTTTTTAGTGGCTGAATAATATTCCATGGTATAGATCATCGGTCCTCAAACTTTTTAAACAGGGGGCCAGTTCACTGTCCCTTAGACCGTTGGAGGGCCGGACTGCAGGCCTGGGACAAGTCGGCTGCTAAGCAGGACAGGCAGTGGTGGCAAAAACACCTGGTGGGCTGGATAAATGTCCTAGGCGAGCTGCATGTGGCCTGTGGGCTGTAGTTTGAGGAAACCTATAGGTATACCACAGTTTGTTAATCCATTCCTGGGTTGGTGGGCATTTAGGCTGTTTCCACATTTTGGCAATTGTAAATTGAGCTGCAATAAGCAGTCTAGTGCAAGTGTCCCTGTGGTAGAAGGATTTTTTTCCTTCTGGGTAGATGCCCAGCAATGGAATTGCAGGCTCAAATAGGAGTCTAGCTTGCGTTGTTTCAGGGTTCTCCATACTTCCTTCCAAAAAGGTTGTATTGGTTTGCAGTCCCACCAGCAGTGTAAGATTGTTCCCTTCTCTCCACATCTATGCCAAAATCTGTAGTTTTGAGACTTTGTGAAGTGGGCCATTCTCACTGGGGTTAGGTGACATCTCAGGGTGGTTTTGATTTGCATTTCTCTAATAATTAGGGACGATGAGCATTGTTTCATATGTTTGTTAGTCATTCATCTGTCTTCTTTAGAGAAGGTTCTACTCATGTCTTCTAAGGGCTTGTTGGTTCTTTTTATGTTTATTAATTTGAGTTCATATTATTTTCTTAATGTCTTACCCATGTGTATTAGTTTGGGCAAGTAATATTAACTGTCACGGTAAACAAAATCCCAAGTCTCAGTGACTTGACACAGTAGAAGTTTATTTCTGATAAAATCCCACTGGGCTCATAGCAGGTGCTTTCCACTTGGAGAGTCAGGGGCTCAGGCTCATTCCATCTGCCAACCCCACCATTCTCTAGTGCTTTGGGGACCTGTGCTGGATTCGGTGCATCTGGCAGTTGGGAGAAGAGGAAGCACTACGGTGCTCCTGGCATGATAGTGGGATGGTTATGGGTTTCCAGACTCACATGAAGAACACAACTGTTTTTCCTAACATATTCTTTTGAATGGGACTCAATCCCTTAGATACACATACAGTGACAAGAAATGCTCAGAACTGTGGCCCAACTATGTGCCCCACACGAAGAGGATGTACTTTGTTGCACACTTCTCTAATCTCTGCCATGCTTTTGTCATCATCACCACCAGCAGCAAAGTTACCATATTTTTGTGGAATTTTCCAAATCCAATTTTGTGGTTACTTATCTATATTAACAAAGCGTGTAAAAGATACTCAACATAATATGACTTATTTTTATTCTTATACATATTTTTCTACATCGTTCTGATTCAAAATCATGACTAAAAGAATAGATTCCATTGGCCCCAACTAGACAATTCAACCTCTCACTCCTCCCTGGTAGCATTCAGGGAGGTGTGCCTTATTTTTGAGGAGGAACATGTTTATTCAATTACTCACCAAATACCAGCTGAGAGCCAGCGGTCCACCGGGTATGGGAGATTCAGTGGTGAGCAAAAGCAGACAAGTGGCCTGCTCTCAGGAAGCTTCTGTTTTATTGAGGGAGACAGAAAGTTTGAAAAAGAAAGAGTATTGTCCTAAGGGAATTAAATAAAACAAAGGAACCTGACCTAGACGGAGAGATGAAGACAGGCGCTCCTGAGGAAGTGAGACTTCCCTGAGCTCTGAGGAATGAGTAAGGGTTTAGATATCTCAGACGACGGAGCACCATGGTTTGGGGAACTGAAAGGAGGCCAGTGTGGTTAAAGCTCAGAGTCTGAGGGAGAAGCAGGAGGCAAGATGGGTTTTGAGAGATGCACCGTAAATGAAGGGCTTAGGCCTTCCTGAAAGTTTTGGCCTTTCTCCCAAAAATGAAGGCAAGCCCAGCCATTGCATTACTGTGAACACCACTGATCCACTGCAGGCTCTTCCTGAAAGGTCTTTGGCAGCAAGGGAGGTGTGGAAGCTGCCTCGTGAGTGAGTCAATGGCAGAACCTTTTCCCCTAAGTGCTGTGGTTTTAGCCACACACCATGTATTCCACGTCTCTCGCCTCGATGTTTTCTAATGCTAAAAGTAAGAAGAGCTTGACTTAGTTAAGAACGCAACCTGAAGAGAGAAGGGTGTTTTCTTTCCCACATGTGAGCCCCATCGGCATTTTCTAGTACACGGCTCAGTAGAAAGACACTGGATTTGGTGCCCCAATTCCAGGCCCTTTCTGGGGGAGCCAGTTCCATCTTAACAGCAACTTTCTATCAGCCTCTGATGCCTCCGCCAGCATACTTCCCACTCTTCTACACAGATCACGTTTCGATTCTCCCTTTTTCATAATCATAAAAATATACTTTCTGATTGAAACAGGTATCTTATTCTTTGTCCCCTTTTCTACCCTTGGGAGTGACCTTTCTTTTCCTTCTAAAACTTGAACTACCTTTACAATTGGAGCTCAAGACTCCCATCCACAAAAGCTGCTCTAACAACGACTGCATTGATTTTACTGTCCTCCCAATGAATAAAAATAGCTGTTTGAAGGAATTGTCTTTAGCTAGGTTTTTTGTTTGTTTGTGTGTTTTTTAACACTAACACTGGGCTGGTGATTGTGGTCTTTGGTGAGTTGACAAAGCAAGGGAGGACAGAGATCACCAGGGCGTGAAGTCTGTCTTTGTAGTGGATCTGCTACAAAACCATGGCCAAGGAGCGATAGTGTTCTTGCCCAAGTTTTTAATTCATAGGCAAAGGGTGGTAATGGATCCTGTATAGGCGGGCTGAGGTGATGATTAAAGGGGTCTGAAGGCAATTTGTAATTATCCAGTCTATCCTGTCCATGCTGTATATTCTTAAAATTAAAATCATAAATGGCAGCACCTGTGGCTCAAAGGAGTAAGGCGTCAGCCCCATATGCCCGAGGTGGCAGGGTCAAACCCAGCCCCAGCCAAAAACTGCCAAAAAAAAAAAAATTTAAAATTATAGAATATTCCAGACTAGACTTCTAGATAGAAAACAATTGGAGAAATCAAAGCCTTGACTCTGACCGTACTTTGTATCTGATCTCACCTCCTTTCACACGTCCTATCATCCTCCAGCCATCATGACCTGCTTTGTAGTCCAGAAAAAGTCACCACCTTTTTCTGAACCTCTGCTTTCTCTCCTTTAGTTCCCTGCATGGAGGTGCCTTACTGTCTGAACCTTACAAGGCCAATACCAATGCCATCTCATCACCGCAGAGTCTCTTTGTCTCCTGAGTTAGAATAATCACTCCCTCGTCTGCTCACTTTTGACATAAATTATCTTAAATACTTATGCATTTATATGTGTGCATCTTAAGACTGTAAGAGCAGCTTCTGAGAGAAGGACCTATAGGTTATTCTTGTATTTCTATTTCCTAGAGCTCCTTCTAATGGGAAAAATTGCTTTGAGGTCAATAAGAATCAGGCTCAAGTTGAACTCTATGATGAAAACATCTCCTTACAAATTCGGGCAGGTTTCTTTCTCAGTCAGCCCCTCCTCCTCCATTTTTCACCAGAAGAATGGGAATATCTCCTTGGTAAGGAATAAATGAGGAAACTTACAGGGAACTCCTGGCTTCGGGTTCCTGTTAGGCACTTGGGAAGAGTGTTTGTGTGTCTAGTTTTGGTATTTAATGATTGTGTAGGATATAAAATATAAGTAATAATGATACTTTTAACAGTTGGTGAATCATTATGTGGTGCACTTCAGCCTATGCGATGCACCATTTAATAGAGGAGAAAACTGAGACTTAGAGAGGTTTAGTAATTCGTCAAGGTTGGCACAGATATTTAGAGGAACTCAAGGAACTATACTCTTTTGATACTGGGTTCCTGGTACTGTTGCCATATATATATTTGTCACTTAACAGAGAATCCAGCCCCTAAATCTAGCCCTATTCATGCTCCCAGACATTCAAAGTTAATTCTTAGTTGTCCCCCAGCTGCTTTCTGTTCAGGCTGAACGTTCCAAGTTCCTTCTGTCTTTCCTCACGGGTCATATTTTCAGCTTTCTCCGTGTTTGTGCTGGTGACTCTGCCCACGGCAGGCTCCAGTTCTTTTGTGTACCTCTTAAAGTATAGGAAGTGGGCGTTTTAGATATTACTCAGGGAGGGAGGAGAAAAAGGAAGATGCAGTTCCTGGTGTCCAGGAGCACTTCAGTGAGACCTTAATGTCGCCACGTGGTGACTTAGTCCAGCACTCAGAGCAATTCAGAAGCCCACGCTGAAAGAGGCTAAAAAGGTATCTGAGAAAGGGAAGTTTAGATTTTATGAGCTCTGTCACATGTTGGTAAATTTTCCTGCTCAGTTTCTTAAAATAACAACTGGAGTTTGGGTTCCACCCTCTCCACTTAAAAAGGGTGATTAACTATTTGTGATGAGTAATTATTTAATTGCCAGTTCAGCTAGGGGTATGTGGTTGTTTTGGTTTTTTTTTTTTTTTCCTTTTATTGTAAGCCAAATCTCCCCAATAATAAAACTAATCCAGAATCAGTCAACTGCTTTTTAACAGGTTTTCATTCACTCTGCCACAGCAGGGAGGTCCCAATTTTACATCACCTTTAGCCTTAAAAAATAAATACAAGCTCTCCCTCAGCCAGTTAGAGAACTCTCAGGGTATTTTCTATAACTGATAATAAAGTCTTTCCTTCGTCGTGAACATTGTACTCTGTCTTTGGATAACAATTTAATCAGAAAGAATTATCACTCTTTTAATAACCATTTAACCTTTATATTCGCAATGGATACAAAACCACTTAAAATTTAAAGCTCTCTTTTTATAGACCTGTATGCTGATCCACTTTTTGTGGGAGATATTTTTTGCAAGAGCTGTTAAAGCTTCAGACAGGAGCGCTGCAAACTTCCAGCCTTCATCATTCACTGTTCCTCATCTCTGCAGCCACTTTGCCGTATTAATTATTTCAACAGTGACTTGCTGTTTTAAGGAAATTCCTTTTAAGTTATTGAAGTCCTATTTTTTTCATCTACTGTCCATGTATTTCATGTTTTCTATCTTCAGAATGTGGACGTGTTTAACTTTCCAGAAAGTGTGCCTGCTCCCTTAATTTTATAGGCTTTATCAGCAAAGAGGTGCATA
>NW_003852455.1:8002656-8008856 GCF_000181295.1 Otolemur garnettii | reverse complement strand
TTTTTTGTGGATTTAGCATCATTTCCCATACCTGGTAACCACTTGCCTATTCATATCCTTGGTGCGTTTTTTGGTTGGGTTATTTCCATTTTTTTTGGTGTGTCACAAGGTACAAGTGTTAGCCCTTTGTCAATGGTGATGTAGGACCGGATCCACAGATCCCTAGGGGTTTCCTAGAGAAGTCACCTGGATGTGAGGGCTCTCCATGGCCTATCACACCTTCCCCTCCTCTAACCACCTACAGACACTGATCAAACTGGGCAGCCCAGTTTTTACCTGCACTTCATGGTAGGCTTTGGGCTTGAGATTAAACAAAGTCTAAAAAGGTATATAACAAACATTGCCATGGGAAGAAGAACCCTGTATTTGTACTAAAGTGATCTGTCTCAGGCTCTGCAATTGAACATTTATCAATTAGAAGGGCCCTTAGAAATGAAATGTGAAGTTCCTATTTTGTTACAAATACCTGCATAATGTAAAGCATGTAGTTTCTACATGTCTCTGTAAATACAGAAAGCTGTAATGAATTTTACAACACCCTAATACTTATAGCTTCAACATATATTTAAAAAGGGGTACACATATTATCTGCGAGCAGTGATCAGGGTTTATTTATGGTTATTATTGTTTTGGTGCCTATTTATTTATTGTCTGTAACTTGATTTAGTCTGTAGAGGATGTGTTCATGTAAGGACACGAGCAGGACCAAGATTTTTATTCTGGATGAGGAGAGTGAGTCTCTGTGGGTGCCACACCAGTTAATGCCAGAGAGATGCCCAGGTCCATAGTGCAGTGTACTGTCCCCACTTCACCATTTTTGGATGGTGACCTCAGGCAGATCGTCTAATTGCTCTGAGCTTAGTTTCTCTCTTCTCCCTTTCAATGAGAGTAATAATGCCTGCATTGTTATCCTGATGAGGTTAGAGTTAGTTGGATGGATAACGATGCTTCTTACCTTTTGTGCACAGCATAGTATCTTACAAAACTGTAAGGAATTATCCTGGTGTCTATTGCCCTTCATCAGGGCATTAAAAGTAAGACTGCTAGCTTTCACGGTAACTGCAGGAATTAAATGTGTTGATTTTTGCATATTCCCATATCATGTAGGCCACTGTTGGTTTTTTATCTCTAGTCTCTTCTAAAAGAGCTTGCTTTTTCTTAGTTTCATTTTCTTAGATTTGAAAAAAACAATATTATATCTATAGCTTGTTGTCATTCATTCTCTCATATAAATAGAGTAAGCCATGACCCTAGATAGTCAAAAGTAGTTGGCTGTGGGCATTCTTTTGAATGTTCCTTTCTGTGTTAAGATCAGTTACTTGTAATTGGTGAGATTTAACTCTTCATTCTAAGTCCTGAATCAATGATAAATGCATGTTATTTATTCTATCAATCCCAGTAAGCTATCATTTTGCTCAGAGCAAGGAACTAGGATGGTCTGGTAACTTGAGCCACTTTATTTTAGATATAAAGAACTAAGTCTCAGAAAAGAGAAAAGACTATCAAATGACACCCTGTGAGTGTCTTTCAGTAAAATATAGTAAGTTTTGAATGTATGATACATACAGATAAGTTTATAAATCATGAAGGTATACCTGGCTAAATTATCACAAAGTGAACACAAATAACCACACCCAGAGAAGAGAAGGAACATTAGCCCTGCATTGCTTCCGAAGCTCACTTCATGCTAGCCCAACTCTGTGCCTTTCTTCTCCAAGGTGACCACTATCCTGACTTCTAATACCACATATTAGTTTTAACTACTTTTATTATGTATACTCTTATATAAATATAGTTTTCTTTTGTACCATGTCGTGTGCAAGAGTCTTCTAAGAGTTTAGGTATAACCACAGTTAATTTTTTTTCTTCTAAAAGTTTTATAATTTAAGATTTTATTATAGGTCTTAGATAATTTTGAGCTAAACTTTGTATAAGGTGATCACATTTTGGATCAAAGTTCTTTTTTTTTTCCATAGGGCTGACCAGTTTTTCCAGTCCCATTTGCTATAATTTAATCTTATGTGAACCATACGAACAATATAGACTATATAAACAGTATGTGGGTTTTTTCCGGATTCTCTCCTATTCCACCAATCTATACGTTTGTTCATTCTCCAGTTCCCACATTTTCTGGACAACTATCATTTTACAGTAAATCTTAAATCAGGTAGTGTGATTTGTTTTGCTTTTTCAAAATTGTTTTGACTGTCTAGTTACTTTGCCTTTCCACATAAATTTTAGAATCAGCTTGTTAAGTTTGACTAAAGAAAGCATCCCTGCTGAGGTTTCAATTAGAATTGTGTTGACTCTGTGGATCAGTCTAGGGAAAAGACATCTTAACAGTAATGGGTCGTCTCGTTCCTGAATACTCCAGCATAATTCTTCATTTATTTAATTTCTTTAAATTTCTTTTGTCATTTTCATCATAGCAATATTGTATATTCTGTGAGATTTATAATGAACTATTTCATGGTCTAAGGTGCTGCACTAAATTGTACTTTAAAAAATTAATTTTCTACTATTTGTTTCTACTATATAGAGATGAGATTAATCTTTTTATAATGACCCTATAGACTCTAGCCCTGTTAAACTCATTAATTCTGGTAGGTTTTTTTTTTTTAATTTGGGAGGAGGTTTAGAAAAGAAAATCATACTTTCTCATTGAAAATGAAAAACTTGTCTCTATTTCATTAGAGACAGCTTCATTTCATTCTTTTGAATTCATGCCTTCTCTGTTTCTTATCCTGTGACACTGGCTAGAATCTCCAGGCAGATGTTGAGCAGGTCCCAATCTTAGGGGAAAGCATTAAATCTTTTGCCTTTAAGTACATTAGATATAGAGTTATTAATTGGAGGCTCTTTATCAAATTTCTACTTTTCCTATTTTTTGGATACTTTTAATCACAATTAAAATGGTTATTTAATTTTCTCAAAGACTTTTCAACATCAGTTAATATGATAATGAGACTTTTCTTCTATAGCCTGTTAACATGGTGGATGTAATTTTATAATATTTTATCAGTCTTGCATTTCCAAGAAAAATCCCACTTGTTCATGTTGTACCAATTATTTAACGTATTGTGGGTTTAATTTGCTAATGTTAATAGTGTGTTGAAAATTTTTATATCATCTCATAAAGGATATTGGACTATAGTTTTTCTTTGTGGTGATGTATTTAACTAGGTTTGGTATCAGCGTAATACTGGCCTCCTAAAGAAAGTGCTCCCTCTTCTCTTATATTCTGGGAGACTTTATATAGAATTGTTATTGTTCTTTAAATATATAGTAGAATTTCCCAGACCTGGAATTTTCTTTCATAGAAGGCTTTTATCTACAAATCTAATTTCTTCCTAAGTGAACTTTGACAGTTTACATCTCTTAAAAATTAGTCCATGTAATCTAAGTGGCTGAATTCATAGGCCTCATGGTAGTTTATTAGGATTTCTTAATATCAGCTTGATGTTGGTATGTACTATGGTGGGTATTTCCCCTCTCATTCATGATATTTATAGTCTTTTATTTTCATTTTCCTCCTTGGTCAGTCTGGATAGAATTTATCAATTTTATTGTTATTGCTATTTTTTCACAGAAAAATTAGCTTTTGGTTCCATTGATATTTCTCCATTGCTTTTCTGCTCTCAGTTTCATTGATTTCTGTTCTTTATCATTTTATTCCTTACTTTTGCCTTGTATTTAGTTTGTGCTTCTCTGTTACCCTAAAGTTGAAAGATTGTCTTGTTAATTTAAGATCTTTTGTCTTTCCTAATATAAGAATTTAATTATGGACGGTGCCTGTGGCTCAAAGGAGTAAGGTGCCGGCCCCATATGCTGAAGGTGGTGGGTTCAAACCCAGCCCCAGCCAAAAACTGCAAAAAAAAAAAAAAAAAAAGAATTCAATGAATAAGCACTGTTTAAGCTGGATCCTACAAATTTTGATACACATGTTTTCATTTTTGTTCAAGATATTTTCTAATTTTCCTTATGATTTCCTTTTGACCATGGTTTGTTTAAAAGTATACTATTTAATTTCTAAATATCTGGCTATTTTTTATGCTTTTCTCTTCTTTGCTCCTAGTTTATTGTTTTCTTATGGTTTGTGGACACACTTTGTATAAAATCCATTCATTTACATTTATTTTATTTGTTAATGTTTTTTGAAATCCAGGAAGTATTTTCATGTTAGATTTGTTTTGTGTGCCAAATTATGGACTATCCTGGTGAATGCTTTGTGCACTTGAGAAATATGTATTCTATTGTTGTGTAAAATGTTCTATAAATGGTAATTGAGTTGGCTGATAGTATCAAAATCAAGTTTTCTCTATTCATGCTGATTTTCTATGTACTTGTGCTGTTAATTACTGAGTGAGGGATAGAGAGCCCTGAGTATAAGTGTAGATTTCTCTATTCTTTCTTTCAGTTGTGTAGTTTTTGTTTATTTGTTTTAATGTATATTGAAGCCAAGCTGTGAAGTATATATACATTAGGATTGTTATATTTTCTTGACCCCAGAAATGTGCTTCTTTAACTCTGAAAATATTCTTTTTCTGCACTCTATTTTGTCTAATACTAATAAGATATCTTTGATTAGTTAACATGGTATTCCTTTTCTGAGCTTTTTGTTTTATTTTATGAATGTCTTTATATTTAAAGTGGTTTTCTTTTAGACAGAAAATAGTTAGGTTTTGCTTTTTTATCCTATCTGACAGTCTGTATTTTTAGTGTTCAGTGTATTTATATCTGATGCGATTATTGATATGGCTGATATCATCTCGCCAGCTTCTTTTACTTTTCTATTTGTCCTGTTTTTCTCTTTATGCTGTTCTTTGGAATGAACATTTTTCACAATTCCATTTTACTTACACTATTTATTTATTATTCGCACTCTAAAGTGTTTTCCTTTGATTTGCAAGATATGTCTTCAATTCATCAGAGTCTACTCTGAAATAATATGACACCACCTTCCAAGTAGTCTCAGGACTTTATACTGGTTGCTCCAAATTTCCTTGCCATCTTTTGTGTGCTTGTCATACTTTTTACTTGTAGAAATGTTATGAACACACAGCACTTACATATTACTACTAATTTTAATTTAGAGTTTTATTTTTTATGGCAGTTAAAAATAATGGAAAAATAATTTACTTACGCTTGCTGGTCACTTCACATTATTTTATATAAATCCACCTTTCTCTCTGATATTGTATTCTCTATGCCTAAAGAACTTTCTTTAACATTTCTTATAGTGTAAATCTGCTAGAAATGAATTCCCTCTCACTTCTGTTTGCCTGAAACAGTTTTTCCTTCTCCTTCATTTTGAAAAATATTTTTACTGAGTAGAAAATTGTGTTGACAGATTTTTCCTTTCAACACTTTTAAGATGTCACTCCATTTTTTTCTCACTTGCATAGTTTCTGACAAGAAGTCTGCTGTCAATTTCTTCTTGCTTTCTATGCAGTGTGAATTTTTGTTTTCTGACTGATTTCAAGATATTTTTCTTTGTCTATTTTTTAACAATTTGAAAAAAAAATGTTATTGGGGATGTAATTTTGGTTTGCTGGCTTAGGTTTTAGTTTTTGCAGGTGTTCTGCTTGGCAATCCCTTATTTCTTGGATCTTGAATCTTTTTGTTTACTTGTTCTAAATTTTAGAAAACTGCCATTATATCTTCAAATCTTAGTGGTTTGTTTCCTTATTCTTTTCCCTTGTGAGTTCTAACTATAGGCATGCTTAATACTTTTTTGTAGTTCTTGGTGCTCTAGTCTGTTTTTTGTTATTATTTTTGGGGTTTTTATTTTTTACTTTTTTTGTTGTTTATATAATTTCTACTACTGACCTATCTTCAAGTTTACTCATTCTTTCCCCAGTATTGAGGCTACTCATGAACTTATTGAAAGCATTTTTCTTCTCTCTTACTATGTTTTTCATTTTCTGTGTTTCTATTTTATCCTCAAAGGCAGAATAAGATATAGTCTCCTATGAAATAGCCTGTGTTTCTGACCATGCATGTTTTCTTACTTTTTTTATAGAGCCTTTAACTTTTTTTATTGTTACTTTAAATTTCCTATTAGTTTCAACACCTGTCTTCTTTGAATCTGTTTCTGTTATTTCTTTATCTCTTGACAATGTGTTGTTATTTTTACTTCTTTGTATGCCTTGTAAGTTTGTATTTAACGCTAGATGTTTTGTATGGGATAGTAGAGACTC
>NW_003852455.1:7993803-8002587 GCF_000181295.1 Otolemur garnettii | reverse complement strand
ATATATATAGAATATAGATATCTATATTCTATCTATATATCTATATTCACCATATCTATATCTATGCAGTAGGCCTAGTTTCATATGTTGACAACCTTCTTATGTTGACCAGTATGTTACAGTCCCTTGGATGTACAACTTTTAGAGGTTCTACTATATTCTGTACCTGAAAATGAACATGCCTTTTCTTCTGTTAGGCCTTTAGTGTGGGATGTTTGTGTCAGTCTAGTCAGAAGTTGACCTCAATTTGAATTTTTGTTTTTGTTTTTGCTATGATTCTATTTAATACACCACAGATGTCAAATATCTCTAATCTCACTTTTTCTTTGTGTTAGGGATTGGTTTACCCAAAGATTTGCTCAGTATCTGCTGCATCTTCAATTTAGATCTTCTCTTTGGGCCTCAATTCAAAAACATTTCCTTTTTTATCTGTCCCTCAACACTAGACTGCTGTGACTTCTTACTTGATGCTGATGAGCCAGGTATAACATCCAGGGGGATATTTGCTGTCTCTTTTCAACCTCAATTTCAGGGAGGCATTGTGTCTCCAGATCTCAGAAGTAGACTGATTCAATGATCCTGCCTCTCTTCCAGAACTAAAGTCATTTTTGTTGCTTATGCCTACCTATAATGAATCTTTACTGGTACCCTAAGACACAATATTAACTGTCCTTTAACAGGGTCTGAGAGCTTTGTTCCACAGTGAAGATATGGAAGAAAAACTTTAAGCCTTCCTCACATCTCCTGCTGTTCCTTTCCCCAGGCCTATTCCACAACAAACACTTTATCAGGCCTCTTACCCTATCAGTCGTCTTTCTTGTGAGCATCTAGTGAGATCTGCAAAGAAAAGCATAAATTGAATTTCTCTTCTATGTACAGCACCCAAGGGTTTTATGTTTTTATACTTACTGGTTTTTATACTAACCAATATTTTTCATTTTGTTAATAATTGTAGGTGATTTTTTTTCTTGCCTACTGTAGGTGATTTTTTTCCTTGTCTACTGTATGACATTCAAAGCATCTATCTGAAATAAGCAGCAAGTGCTCTATTTTGATTTTCCTTGGAAGCATTTGTCTTTCCTTAGATTTCATGTTACAGTATACCTCCCCCAACTACTTATAGTTTTGCTTTCTGCAGTTGCAGTTACTTGCAATCAACCATAGTCCCCAAATAGGTGAATACTTGACAAAAAGATAATTGAAAGATGGAAAGCGAGAGAGACCTACAACATTCACGTAACTTTTATTACAGCATATTGTTATAATTATTCCATTTTATTGTTATTGTTATAACCCTATTTCTGTGCCTAAATTTGTAAATTAAGCATTATCACATATATGAAAAACATAGAATGCAGATAGTTAGTTTCTATTTACAGTGGAAGATATCCACTGAGGGTCTTAGAATATCTTTTGCATGCTTAAGGGAGCAATGGTGTAGTTGATAACTCTACAGATTTAGTTCTCCAATGGATTCAAAAATGGTTGCATATTTTCCAACTATGTGTCATTTTGTGTTGTTTTATGGGTAGAAGCAATGTTCTTTCCAGCTTCTCCATCTTATACAGAAGCCATATTCAATTCTGTATAATTTTCCATTGAATGAAAAATACCATAACTTTTCTATTCTATTGTAGAGAGACATTTGGATTTTTTTTAGGGCTTAGGTCAGTTACTGCAAAGAATGCTTCTAGAGCACATGTCTTTTGGTATACATATATAAAACATATCTCAGAGGTGTAGATGTAATGTGGAATTGATGAGTTGTAGGGGAGAATATATGTATACATACATATATGTAAAATAATGACATACATTAAACATGCATGATTTGGGTAAATTATTTTCATAAGTATTATCAGTGATGCCTAACCTATTGAAAACTATACCCATAGTTCATCATTCAGACTATAGCATGGTAAGGCTATGGATATTCACATCCCCAAACATTAACTGAAAACCTGTTCTGTAACAGGTTTCACTTAGGAAATGAAGAGTGAAGGAAAAGTAACTGCCATTAAAGTGCTTGGAATATTATGGCCAAATGCTACACCAAAAAGCAAGAAAGAGTAAGGAGAGAGAAATCATGGCATAATTGGGGAAACCAATAAAAGCATGTTGGAGAAGCTATTATTTGAAACTAACTTTTAAGTACAGCAGTGTACATCATAGCTAAAAACTGGGATGTGGAGATTTAACCTTAAATCCTGGCTTCTCCCTGCCTGGCTAGATAAAACTCAGTTATCTTTTCTCTAAAATGGTAATACCAACATAAACAATGCAGCATCATGTACATTTTATACGATAAGTAAACATTAGTTGCCATCATCATCCTCATGACCATGACTGTTATCATCCTATATCAGTTTTACCTTAGATTTCATCTTCAGTGATTTCCTAGAGCTTAGTCATTATGTTAGGAAAGAAACCTATGGCCTTGTTTTGTAGTAGTTACAGGGAATATCTGGTTACTTAGGCCTGGAAGAAACAATATTAGATAGAACTATTCATTAAAGAATTGTGGGCCCTTAGGGATCACTTGGTCCAAACCTCTCACTAATAAATGAGGAAGCTGAGGCCCAGGGAAGGGAAGGGACTTGCCTAGAATTGAACTCTGCTGATGTATGTACATACTGAAATCTCTTAGCTATATGGAAAGCTCTGAGTATTGGAACAGTCGTATTCACCTCTATTCCCCGTAAAACATTGTGTTAGTGTACCAACTGGACCTTTGTGGAAATAAGGAAAGAATCCTTATCCTCTTCTGTTCCTCCTGACCTGTTCTAAAGTCAAGATTGAGCAAGTTTATAATTATCTGGAAATACGTTTTATTTTCAAAATCAAGTATAGTTTATATCGATGACGATCTAGACAACAGTGAATAAAGTAAAATCTGGAAAATCCTGGTAACTCTGTTTTTCCTCCGTGTGTTTCAGCTACAAAACTCTTCATCACAATTTCTCTCATTGGTGTCAACAATGCCAGTGGACAAGCAGAATTCTTTTTGCAACCAAAGAATTCTGAAAGCGTACTTCTTGCAGCTAGTGTAAACCTCTAATTCCACAATGGTAGCAGTGGTGGATTTCACCCAATGTTTTAATGGCGAATGTAATCAGAACATAAAAAGACCTAAATGCATATTTTGAAGGAATTTGCAAAAACGACTAGGAGGACTGAAAAGAGCACAATTCCGTTGGTTTCTTTAGCATCTGTGTTTATTTTTCCCCTTCTCTTGTGCATATTGAGGATTTTTTAAAGATTATATTTTTAAAACCAAATAAATAGTTTCCAAAATGTTCACTGATGGGGTAGATTAGTGTGCTCTTTGTAGATGTGATTATTGAATAATTCAAAAATCTAACCCCAGAATGACTTTCTTTCCCTTATTCTCTGGTAATTTTTGAGGTTTCCCTCATACCTAGGAGCTAGTTATATTTCATCTCTCTTTTTCTCTCTCTTTCTTTTTTTTTCTCTCTCTCTCACACACATACACACACACTTTTGTGTATTATATTTAAGAAATTTTACTCTAGACATCTAACGTTCTAGGTTGTCTTTGGGAAAAATGTACACTTCTGCTTGTGTCCTTTAGCTTCTGTCTTTAAAAAATGTCACCAAGGGCTGGGGAAGAGAAGGGAAATATCTCAAATGAATAGAAGAATTGACAGGCAATTATCAACAAACCATAGCCTCTGAGTATACCACTCATGCAGTGTGAAGTTTTCTATTTTGCCCCCAATTTCTGGAGCCAGGCCTAGCAATAGATGTAGCATTTAGAGCTTATGGACTTATGCTACACAGATATATGAATATACAGAATTTATGAATTGAATTGAAATGGTCTTTGAGTAAAAGAAATTATACCTTATACACATTCTCATATACACATGCAGCTATTAGTCTCTAATGAGAATTATAAATGCCTTAGCTATTTAATTGCAGTAATAACCATTTATTTAATCACTCATGTCCCTCTGGATTCTTCAGTAATGTCACTTAACGCATGCTTTATTCTGGGCCAGTTATAATATTGAATATTTTGCATGAATGATCTTATTTAATCACAAGTAATCTATTAAATAAGTATATTCCTATTCTTGTGTAGTCAATATTGAAATAGAAAAAAAGGTTATCATAAATGAAAAGGCTTGAGAAGGAATAATACAATTTTATTTCAGGTAATGGCTCCAGAACATGAATTCTCAATCAGCATTTATTCATTCAACATATCATTGAATGCCTACTATGTGTCAGGAAGAGTGCTAGGCCTTCTTCTAGTTGCATCATTAAGTTTTTGACTAGTTAACTCTAGACACACACTGGTCTAGTGTTACCCCCCTTGGAATTGCCACGCTTCACAAAATTAATGCTACTGCTTGGTTCAGGGACCCACTGGAGCAAATCTAGCTTTTTTTAACAAAATTTTTTTTTCTGGGGAAATTTGGTTGTCAAGGTATCCATTTAGTATCTGTCTTTCCTTGACAGTGCATCTAAATATATTAACAGATGCTAAATGGCCTGTAGGTGGCCTTTCTCTCTCCTTTAGTAGATGAGAAGGTTTCCCCAAAATATACGATAAGGCAGTATCTAAGAAAAAATGCTACAATAAGGAGGTAGCTCGGGAGAAATTTTACAGCCTCTTAGTATCATTTTATAGCACTGGCTCAATTGAGAAGAAGTCAAGGTGAAGATAATTAGCATCCCAGGAGTAAATTTTAAATCTCCCTTCCCCTTCCCTTGCAGTATTACAGTCTGCTCTTCAGATGGAAATGGCTCTAGGTTAGAACATTAAGCTTTTCTATTATAATAATTGAAATTCTACCCAAGTGCCCCCTCACGTGGATTCCATAAATTTTCTTTCAATAAATTAAATGGCTTCCTCGAGGTCAAGTGGGGTTAAAATTCCTATTTGTTATTCTTCAAACTCTTTGTTTTTCTTCCTCTGTGGGATTAGAGTTGTTCTGACTTGGGTGAGAGGTTTTGTACATGTGTGTATTCACCACCCCCCTCTTTCACAGTTGCACATGTACATGCACTTGAGTGCAGGCTGTTTTATAAGTTCTCAGAGGACAAAAGCAATGTGGTATTCATCTGTTACCCGTGGTGGGAAAATGGACCTTGCATTGTTTCATATTCTCAGTCTTGAGAGACAATATTACAAAATGATTAGAGACAGGACTCCAAAGTTACCCCTGCCCATGGAGGGTGGAGCACTGGGCAAGTTACTTTAGCACTCTTTAAGACTCAGTGAGTGTTCTTGTCTCTAAATGGAGTAATGATAATATGTCCCTTGGGGTAACTGATAATTAAATGATCAATTAGGGTATATTGATAATATCCCTCTTGGGAGTATTTGATAATTACTCTCTTGGGGGATAATTGAGAATTAAATGAGAAAACGTGTCTTACAGTCAGCTCAGGTCTCTTACACAAGAGCCTAGTAAATAATGGTTGTTATTATTTTAGCCAACATGTTTTGAACATCCATTAAGGTCCAGGCACTGAATAAGTACTGTTCAATGGAATTCACTAGAATTTACTGCCCCTAACGCTTCATTCTAATATTTACCATATGGATGACAAAGCATTATTATGCCATCTGGATTAAGCTCCAAAGCCAAGCCTATCCCCTTATATTGCAGCTTAGATAGGCCACCTGGATAACATTTCTGGCATTTCAGCAAACACACAGATACAATACTGGCATCTATTAGACATTCCATATTTTATATCTGTTTCTAAGAGGGTTTTATAAAGAGAGCCAGGATGGTCAAAGACTGTGGACCCAGGTAAAAGTTTGTTTTTCAAGCACTTTGACTTAGAACTTGAACTTAAATTCATTTCCTTTCTGGTTAAAATAATGTAAGTCTGGGCTTAAGATTATATCTCTGAATGAGACAAAATAATAGGGGATTCTAACTTCCTTAAAAAAAAAAAAAAAGGAAGAAGACGAAGAGGAAGAAGCAGCAATAATTGACCCTAATTCTTAGGCCAGAACTCCACAATGGATTTGTTGAAAAAAAATTGTTTTCGTGGTTGTCTGCCTGGGTTTGGATTTTCTGTTGTTGTGTATGTGTTTTGAAAGACGACTTTGGATAATCATTGTGATTTTCCAAGCAGCTGGTCTTCTGCTGGCGTTGTTACAGGGTCATTCTATTTCCTTTTAATCCGACCATAATGTTATAAAACGCTGGCTGTTTCCTTGGCAACTGTTGCGGGTAGAGTAGCTGCTTTCTCTACCTCAAGCCAATGGTGGGCTGCAGACAGGCTCCTCAGGCCACAGGGAAACAGATTTCATTGTTGAGGGGCTTTGCATCAGCAAATCATTTGTTTTGTTGCCATTCTGTTCAGAGAGAATCCAAAAGTAAATTTCACAAGAAAAAAAATTATTAGACCTCATGCTCATGGTGTGATTTTTTTTCAGTTTCTTTTTCTGGCCACTTTTGACCATGTCTCCAAGAGAGGTAACTGGTGTGATATTAGAAACTATAACCGATAAACTATGAAATACTTTAGAGATGCTTTCCTACCTCGTGGTCATTGCTTTTACTCTCATTATCTAAGCCTGATTTCAAATACCTCCTTCTTATCATCCAGGAAGTTCTTTCAATTTGCTCTCCAAATTCTTTACAGTCAAGTCCATCCTCTTAATGAAACCTTTCTGACTTATCTCGGCTCTTCCCCTTTCCTAAACGCCTTTGCCATTTAATGCCAAACAAATTAATGTTTTGATTTACTTACTGGAAGGTAAACAGAACTTGAAAAGATTTGGGAATCCAAGACCAAGTTTCATGAAATAACGAATCTTATCTATACAATAACAATCTCATATAACCCCCACCCCCAATACTAAGCATAGTGCTAAGCACCTAATAGGGACACAACATTATTGTAGTGATCTGGATTACTGAGAACAACATTTTCCCTGGTAAAAGAAAGGCTACTTTTGATCTGCTTTTTCCTCCCTTGAGCCTTACCAGTGCGGAACCAGTAGTACCCTGGTGTGTCTTTGCCTCTCTGTTTATTGCATGGAAATAGATATTTGTAAATAGTTAAGAGGGAAATTTTTGACTGCTTGGAAAGACAAGACTATTTTCAAATAAGTTTGGAAGGAAGTTGCTCAGAAGCCAACATAATGTAATGAGGGCGAGTGGGTGCATTTTATATCATCTCTCCGTTACAGCTTGCGAGAATGCCCCGTGTTAGGGCAGTGCTGGCCACACCAGTGGTGTCGCAGTGGAGTCTCATCCGGTTCATGCACCACAGATCTCCCAGCAGCCCTTACCCTGTTTTCACAGGCCCTTATCAAAGTTCAGCGCAGACTCTAGTGTACAGTGGGCAATGACCTGCCAGATGACCTCTGTGAACGAGAGCTAGTTTGGGCCAAGATATAGTTATGAATAAATGGAAAATCCATTTTCAGATTTTAAAAGGGCTGTTAAAGCACTTAGTTCTGTATTGCAGAGATGCACAAATGTGTTTAACAAACCGGCTGCCTCTTCTGCAGCTGTTGCATTGAGGATGCCAGGTTTCCTCATCCTTCCTGCTCCTGGCAATCCACCTCTTTTTTGAAGCGTATCACACCTTCTTCCATTTTACAAGATTTTTTTGTTGCTGCTGCCACTCTCCACCCCAAAACAAAACCCAGTCCTGTTAGAATTCTTGTGGGCTGCGGGATGGAGAGTAGTCTGCTTGAATTTGAAATGGTTTCAGCTTCACTTGTATAAAGAAGAAAAATGAGAAACCAGATCCTGTGTTTGTCTCAAAATTAAAATTTCAAAACCTAACCTGAACTAGAGAAACAGATATTACAGTCCAAGAAAAAAAAGACTGGGCTCGCTTCAGAGGAAAGCTGCAAGAGAATTATCTTCAGACACCTGTTCAAAAGTTTACATTCTTCCTTCTGATTCTTAACGTTGTATCTTCAATGGGCTATAAATACTTTTAGGACAGGGGTACAGATCATAATTTATTTACATGAAGTAATGTTCACAGTGCAGGCATGAGTAGAAGTTCTCTTCTTTGGGAGGACTTCCTGTAAGTCTACCAGTTAGTAAAATCTTAGAACTGAAAAGGGTGCGTAGAAACCATGTAATCACCCCTGTGGAACAGACACAAAGGACAACCCAGCAAGGGAAATAAATGACTGGCTCAAGGCACCATGGCCAAGTTCTTGGCTTTCTGGACTGATGCCAAGTTTTGTGACTTCTAACTTCTAATTAATGTTCCTTTAATTTTTCTAGCACAGCTTTTCATAAATAATAATGTGCACTGTATGTGACCAGAACTGTTTAATTGGTGATAATACTTGGTGTCCTCATTGCGATGATTTTCAAGCTTTTCTGGGTGCTGCAATTGACTTTCTCAGCAATTGCCAGGGCTTCATAGTTTTATGTCAGTGGGACAGGTGTTATTCCAAAGTCCTGCCAACATACAAAGTAGCTTGAGAAACACTCTTCTTACTCGCCTTCATTTAAATTCTTAGAAGGAGGTGGCCAGTGCGTCAAGAACGTTTTGTGAATATTTTGTAAAATTTTGTAATGAATGTTTTATAAATAAAGGTATGTTTAGCCACTGTTTCCCATTTTCCTTATGTATGGTGACTTTAGGGGTGACTTCTGGGACACCGGGTGTATGTAAGAGACAGCTTGATAGAATGGAAAGAGCTTAAACTTTGTAGATCTACTATACAGGGTTAAATCTTCACTTTGTTGCTTCCTAGCTAAGTGGGCTTAGGCAAATTGCTTAACCTCTGTGAAGCTCAGTTTCTTCAAATAAAAACTA
>NW_003852455.1:7985191-7993608 GCF_000181295.1 Otolemur garnettii | reverse complement strand
GTGGGGGTGTAATTTGTGAAGGGTTTTGCCATTTCTATTATTCCTATGTGACAATTTGATTAATCACATCTTCAAATTCCAAATACTTTTAAAAAATTACCTAAATACCTATTGTATGCCTTGATGTAGAGGCTACAGAACCCACACTATAGGGCTCCCCTCCCCATCCTCTGGCCGTTTATAAAAGGAAGAAAAGAACTTCAGTAGTTAATAAAAAAAAAATCAAAGTTGACCTTAAAGGGTATTATAATAGGAATTTAAGTTGGATAAAGAAAGAATTTATTCTAACTAGGTAACGAATACTTCGTGGATAAGGTAGGAGCTGGGTCTTAAAAACCAAGAAGGATCTTTGACAGATAGTACTTAGTGTTGGGTAGAAAGCAGGAGAAGGAATGAAGAGATTGAGGCAAGCGTTAGAGGTAGAAAAGATGAACCAATGGTGGTGATGATTTGTCCAGGGGGGCAGAAATGCAAAGGACAGAAGTAAGAAATAAAAGTAGAAAGACTGGTAGATAGAAGGGTCTTTGAAGGACATACTTGCCTTCCCTGGTCAGCAGGAAGGTTTGTCAATCCTGGAGCAGCTTGCTCAAATCTACTATATGCCAAGCAACTGACTGTGCAAGCAATCCATTTAAAACCTAAAATCAAATTGGGGAAAAAAAATTTGGGGGGACCATCTTATCTGAAAAAGGAGCTCTCTGCCCTAACTTGAAGCAGACCAGAGGGTTCACAGAATTACATAGTGCCTGTGATTTCAATGCCACATGGATAGTCCACACGACGCTGAAGTTATTTTCAATGTTGTGTAATACAGTTAGTTTTGTTTTTAGCAGATTCTCCCAAGGAAGTGTGGTAATCGCATTTTTAAAGCCTTCACAGTAAGTGTTAGCAGCAATAAATTATTGCTTGTGTCTAAAGGTCAAGGAAAATTTTTACCCTTAGAACTTATTTACTGTACTTACTGGTGTGTTTTGCTGTCCTGAAAGCTTGTGTGTGTGTGTGTGTGCGCGTGCGCGCATGTGAGTGCACGTGTGTATCTGTGTGTGCAGTTGAGGAAAGAGGAGAGGAGACTCCAGCTGAAAATTTCAGGCTACTTTGAGTCAAATACTTATCAATGTACTTTTGAAGTTATCACCTTTTTGATTTGTGTCTGTGGGAGTCTAAGTGCACTTATTCGTATTAAAGGAAGACAGCAGTTCCTTTTATAAGAGAGCAAGTTCACATCAGTATTCTTCCCCAGATCCCTCCTTTCCTATTTGTGGATTTGAATTATTGTCTGCTTCTGCTCACCATACCCCATGCCCAACATATGCCAAATTTCCTGAATCTGTTGTGTCTACATGTCAGCAAGTACTTGACTAAGAAAGTAACTTCTATGTTGCAGATATTTGGAAGTTCAATAAAAAGCGTATCCATCTGTATTTTTAGTGTTCTTGAATAATCCGTTTTCATTGTGAATGAATACAGCATTACCTATAGTGAGTCCAGATCACTAGCTGAGTTCATCACCGAAATGTTTTGGCAAAACTAAAAATTAACATTTTACCTTTGCTTTTGTGAGAAGTCGGAAGAAGAAACTTCAATAAGAAACTGTGTCTCTGTATTGTCTATGGAACTGTTAAGAAATATGTTTTCCACCATGTCGATGTCATCTTTTCTATGTATAAGACAATTTTCCCTTAGAATTTAGTTCTAGGCTTCTTTAGCAGAAATTATTTTATTTTACCTCAATTTTCCTTCTTTGTTCTGATTACCAGAAAGCAGGAAAGCACGACTCAAAAACGGAGTGCTCTGCGTCAAATTAACCAGTCGGGCCAGGTTTCTCCTTTAATTCCTCTCTTTAGTCTCTGTTTTTTGTTTTTCAGTTTTTGGGGGGTTTTTTTAGATTTTAGTTGGAACAATCCTAATGAATGTGACTTTCACTCCTAATGCAAATCAAATCTTTTGAAAGAATATGTTTAAAATCAATAAGGCATATGGTTGAAAAGAAATGTTTCTGAAACAGTGGTTCTCCAGTGTAGCTAAACATTTAGAATGATCTGGGTACTTTTCAAACTCTGATACCCAGGTGGCCCCTCACACCACTTAAATCAGAACATCTAGGAGCAAGTACCCCAGACATCAGTATATTTGAAAGCTCCCTGGGTAATTCCAATGTCGAGATTCGTAATTTTAAATATTGTTCGTTATAAAGTTCATCATTTTTACAGAAACACATTTCTAAAAGAATAAAAAAATCCAAATCTCCTGTGATTCCACAATTCACTATAAATTACCATAATGTCTTAAAATAGCTAGCCTGTTATTCTTTTTCTTTGATTTTTTCCTGCTTTATTTTTAAATAAAATCAAAATAATACATATTTGTACTAAATATAGTAATGTATTATATAAGTGTACATTATGCTTCTATATTTTACATAACTGTACATATGTACATGTAACATGATTATAATATGCATATATTTTTATTCTATTTTATTCTCAGATGCATTTTGCCATATATGCCCGGCACTATTTTCTGAGACCCTGATTTTTAAAACTTACATGACATTCTCATGGTTACATAATTATTTATTTGTTCTTCTATTCCTGTGCATTAGGGTTGCAGGAAACATCCTTAAACAACTTGAGGGCACTAATCCAATTTTCTTGAGAATAAATGTGATCTGTGACTTGCTTCCGTATAGGCTGGATTTTGTCTATGGGAAGGAGCATCGTTCCCTAAGACGCTCCATGTGTCCTGATATCTCATTGCTCTCTAGTATAGGAAGGAATGGCTCTTTGCTGTGCTTCCTAAAGATGCAGAACGTAATGCTATCTGAGTCTAATGTGCTATCTTTAAAATAGAGCACCTCGCTGTGTTGCCCATACTGGTCTGAAACTCCTGGGCTCAAGAAGTTCTCCTGCCTCTACCTTCTGAGTAGCTGGGACTCTCAGATTATCCCACCACACCCAGCCGGGGTTGTGGAAGCATGAAACCTTGGTGTTGAAAGAAATCTCTTAAGAATTAACCAAGCTATCTTGGAAATGATTGGCTCCACTGCCTCTTCTGAGAGAGGAATGACAGATGGGTCATGAAATGAGTAGGACTGTTTTAGATGAAATGAGGCAACATTGGGGAATACGGCACACGAACACGCTCTTCTCAGATGTGCAAAGTTGAGCTACTTGGACTAGGAGAAGTGAGCCTGGATTTGGAGCCACAAGATGTCAGAGAGGTCTGAGACAAACTCTGAGAGAAATGGGTCAAGAAATGGAGGGAGTGGGGGGCTGATAAAAGCACTAAAATTCGCTCAGTGTGCCATGGCACACGTTTACGGGATGCTTGGAAAATCGGGCAGAAACAAGACATCTCTCTCACACTTTACATTCCACACTCAGTAGTGGACCAGTGTCTTAGAGGTCCCCACTCTTGGTCACTGTGATGCTTGCTCATTTGACTCAACCTTATAAACACTTCTGTTCTTACTGCCCTCCCTCCCAATTCTAAGGCACAGATCGTTGTTGAGGCCCTGGGAACGGGGCAGAGCTTGTCATTGTGCCTGGGACACAGTGGGCATTCGGTAGATGTTTGTTGAATGAAAGAAGCAGGCACGATCACAGCTTTCCCTTCTGCTGATCTGCTTTATGATACCATTTCTAGGAATGCATTGTGTCTAAAATTGGGCACCATATGTACAGGAAATTCTTTCTTATGTTAGTATGAAATCCCTCCAAAGTAAATCTCCCTTCATAGTATTTTTTATTGTTGTTTATTTGTTGCCTTTTATTTTAATACAGAAAACTGTAAACCTTACACTACAGTAGCTTTGGGAGGGAGAGGGAACGGTCCTGCACAAAGCCCGGGCATGGTCTAGATGACATTTCTTTTTCTTGTGGAAATAGATCAGATGTTTTATGATTTAATTAGTTCCTTCCAAGAGTCCCAATTAGAATTCCAGCCAATCTAGGGCCAGAGAGGAGCAAGACAGGATAATAAGCAAGGTAATGTAGCCCAGAAGTGTGAAATTTCTCAGACTTTCTACAAGAGGTGGGTGAAAATAAATGTCATCAGGATCAGGAAATACCTTTTCCCTGGTCACCAGAGAGAAAGGTCGCTGATGTTACCTAAGCCCTGGGCCTTGGTCCTTTGAAGGATCCCTTCCTAACATCATCTAGGCTTGCCGTGGGGGCATTCAGATGGCTGCAGGGTGGTTTATCTCGTTACATCAACAGTAAGACCCTCTGGACTTCGTTGTACATCTTTGTTTTAAAGAGCGAAGGAGAGTTCACCCAGGGATATTAAATAAAAGGGGATTTGAATGGAAACTTGGCATTCCAGTTTGGAAACATTTTTTATTGGGTACAGCTTGGGATGGGGGGAGTAGAAAACAAAACAAACACAATTTCTATGTTGTAAATGTTAATAAAAAAAGAACAACTAAAACAAATTAAAATGTTTTGTTGAGGCTTTTTTGCATTCCCCTGATGCCAAAATACTTTCGGATTTTATGATAATCTATAATTGCTTGAGTGTAGAAAGACAAGAAATGAAGTTAAACAAAGTCAGAGGAGGACAGAAGCCAGATGTAGAATGATAGTGGACAGTTGATACAGAGTCAGGTGGAGGTTGTTTAGCATGATTTTTATTAGACCAAAAAGATTGTGAAATTCCTAATACGTTTAATACATATAGGATTCTCAATTTATGTCTTTAACTTGCCAAGTGATGTGTTAGGCATAAACTTTTATATGTTGCTCTGTGCATATCTTCCAAATCTCTGTGGTTTACTTCTGTTGTTGCTGCTGTGGCTGATTCTTAAAACTATTAGATCTTAAGTAGACTCCACTATCAAAGTCATTAAGGAGAAAATAGAAGGTTAGCAGTGTGATTTGATTTTTGTGTTTTTTTAATTTTTTTTTAACTTAAATTATATAAGTACGTAATAGTTGTATATCTTTATGGTGATGTGATGTTTTGATACAGGTAGACGGTATGAATTACTCAAATCAGGGTAATCAGGTATGCTTCAACGCAGGCATTTGACATTGCTTTGTGCTAGGAACATTCCAATTTCACTGTTTTTGTTATTTTAAAGTATACTCTACGTTATTATGGATTATTGTCAATTTGTTGTGCTATTAAGTAGTGTTCATTCTAACTACTTTAACTATATTTGTGCACCCATTAATCATTCCCACCTTCTCCCCTCCCTGCTATCCTTCCCACCCTCTGGTAACTGTCATTTTACTCTCTATGATGCCATGACATCAATTGTTCTCACATATGAGTGAGAACATGTGAGATTTATCTTTCTGTGCTTGAGTAGCCATGATTTGACTCACAGCAATCTGTTTGTCTTACACTATCATCCCAAAAAATGTGTATTTAAGTAGAAGGAGAACCAGAAAAAATAGCAGGAGAGATATATTGTAATTTTGCCTCTACCCTGGCCTGGCTTTTGGTTTTGATTTTTAAGCTGATAGTTTACCCTTTGTAGCCCCAGGGTTGTCCTCTGAAAAGTATGTTCACTCATCTAAACTTCATTTGGAAGTTTAAGGAGATGATCCCTGGTAGAAGTACAGTAAAGATACAGGTAATCTAACATGGGGCAGACAGAGCACGAGCTTCTGAAGCATGGTTATCAGGAGCCACATGTGGCTTATGTAAATTTAAACTAATTAAACTGAAATGAAATTAAAAATTCAGCCCCTTAGTCACACGAGCCACATTCAAATGCTCAGGAATCACATATGGTTAGTGGCTGCTATATCGGACAGCACAGAAGAACTATTCTATTGCAGAAAATTCTGTTCAACACCACTGACGTGTAATGGCAACTCCATTCAGAGTTCTGGGGATTGCGTTGAGTTTGGGTGGCTCTCTCCGCAGTGGTCCGTGAGCTCCTGGGAAGAAGGCAGTCATCAAAGAACTCTGGCTGTCCTTGAGTGTATGCAAGATCGTGAACCTGGCAGGCAGGACCGGGTGCTGATTTTGTGCTGAGTGGCGTGTCAGCTGCATCACCACAGATGTGGATCAGTGGGCTGGCTTATTCTGAATTCCGTCACAATCATTTTTAAGTACCATATGTCCAGTGTCATCTCTGGGACATTTCTCTGGCTTCGTCTGAGTTCCAGTGTGAAACCTCACAGTCTCCTTCATAAATTTAGCCATCAAAGGCCAAGGTGATGATGACATACTGAGCTGTAGAATCTGAAAGTAGGGTGAGAGAGTATTTCTGGGAATGAGGAATGAGGGGACATCTGAGAATCATGCTGCTGTGATGGATCATGAGAAATTCATCTTAAGTGACTGGGAGCAGCTGCATCCTGGGCAGGAAACACTCTTCCTTTCTGCTTACCACCCCCACCCCACATTCTTTGTGCTGGCCTGATTTTGAAAGTTCTTTGTGAACTATAAAACCGCATACCATGTATCAAAGTTAGTATCGATTATTAGTATCATCAATGATTGTTTTTAAATTTTCATTATGATAAAGTTATAGGGTGGTGACCATCTGTGCAACCTTTGTCTCTACATAGGTGCAATGGTCCTGGCATATGTGTGTGTGTGTGTATGTGTGTGTGTGTGTGTAGAGGAGAGTATCACAGCGTGGTGGTCAAAAAAGCTCTCACAATACTGAAGTTCAGAAGGAGACACTGAGAAGCTTCCAGAGCTTTGTGGTTAACTAGTTCAGAAGGCAGCATCCAGTCAACTCAAGCATTGGGTAAATATCCTGCAAGATCAGGGCTCAACCCAAGTGAGCCCTGCAAGAGACAGCACATGTATCTACAGTGTGAATCTAATGAAAACGTTTAGCCACCATCCTCCGTTTGGCAGATCACAGGGCTCTGAGAGAGAGGAATGGAATTCACATGTCTCTACTCCAGCGACGCAAGGGGCACCCAGAAGCCTTCTCTGCCCACCCTAGGGCCCGCACAGTCATGGCCAACTGCTGCCTTTACAAATCTTTGCCACAGGTACCCGGAAAAAGACAATACAGATACATACTCTACCCCAACATACTCGTTTTCTTATTTTGCCTGATGCTTAATATTTAAAGGCCTTGGAAATGTCTGCTCTTACCTTGACTGAGGCAGAGGTGCCCTCTTCCCATGCTGTTGATGTTGACAAAAGTAGGACACGTTTTTTCCCCACGTGCTGCCAAGCTCTCAAACAGAATGTACAAGCTGTTTTCTGGTTACCAAGGATACCCAGTGACACAGTCTTACCTAGCCTTTCTTCGCTCTCTCCACCCCCTCAGCCTCACCCCTTAGCCTGCCCTCTCCTGTTTCTGTATGTGTGGCTCCGTGCAGAGTACAGCTTGTACTCTAGGGCCTGACACTTACAGTGACCAGGGACAGCAGCCAGAGGATGAGCTGGAGAGAACAGTGTACTTACAAACACTTGCCAAGTCTGCGGCAGACAGGTGATGTCTTGAGAAAGAGGAGCTTATACCTTCTTATATGCTAAGTGTGTTTTTTTTTTCCTCATTTGCAAATGGGTAGTGGAAGGATCATTGAATACTCTGATTTCTGCAGGTTTCCGTGTAGATGATATCCTCCATCATCAGTGGGGAGCCATGCCTCGTTGGCTTTCAGCAGTGATTACTTGAAGGTCTTATCAGGAAAGTTCTATTATTAGTACTCCATGGTCAGTACATCGTAGGGTAGATATTTTGAAAGTTTGAAGACTGTATTCAAAAAGGAAGATCCTTAATGTGTGATGCAGAATCACACTACCTACCAAGTAACATCTTGGTATCTCAGACCAACACTCTTAGCCCTCCTTAGTCTGACTTCTTTCTGTTGCCTAGAACTCCCTTCACGCTTTCTTCACATTAGCCATTGGTTTTGTCATCACTGTCTTCACTCACTGTGGCTCGGCGTGGCCACCACCACTACCATCAATCAGCTCAGAGACCTCTGCCTCTGAAAGGCATTGCCCTAATTGTCTTTACTGAAAGTCGGAGTCTTCTTTAGACCCTCTCTCTCATCTCTGTACCTCTCTTAATTCATCTTTAATCACTTTCTGACTTGTGTTTTTATTTAGTTGAATATCTCATCTCTACTACAAGATATTAAATTCCATGATAATGGTCCTATCTTATCTCTCCTACTCCCTTCTTGGTTAGGCTTAGAACACTTTAGCTGTTTAAAGATTACTAATTGAAAAGGGGAGTGAATAAATGTCAGGAACCACATGTAGAATGCTGAGTGAAAGCCCTTAACTGGGGGCCACTGAAAAGACAGTGGTTATATAGGTAATCCGAACCATTTTCATATTAATGGAATGGAATATTAGAGTTGGCATGAATTTCAAAGCAATCTAGATACTTCCCGCCCAGACCATCTTCATTTCCATATGGCAAAACTGAGACTTAGATGTGACTGCCCCAGATCACACAGTGAATAAATAATTAAGCCAGGACTTGT
>NW_003852455.1:7974972-7985162 GCF_000181295.1 Otolemur garnettii | reverse complement strand
TCATCGTGAGGTACACATGTGCTGTTACCCAGGCACGTGATTTGGGGGAGACAGTTTTCCATCCAAGCACATGAACCCATACATTTACTTTCCTGCTGATATAAATAGTACAGACAAAATAACAGCTTCAGAAGGAAACATGGCTGTTTCCATCATGGGGTGATTCTACACAGCAGGATCAGAAATCCAGGGGAGGAGATAAGTCTTACTCTATGTCATCCTTGGTGAAATCAGTGACTGAAATCAGACTGACAAGTCCTTGACAGCATGAGAGGAAAAAAGGAACCAGGAGTGGAACTTGGCCAGCATTTCCCCTACAGGGAGAGGAGCAGAGAGAAGGAATATGTGGAGAGTCCTGTACCCCAGTAGTAGAAGGAGATGAGGGCAGGAGTCAAACGGTAGGGCGGGGAAAAGATTCCTTTCCCCAGCTATGTGCCAGAGAATTACAGGAGTGGACACAGCGCTTTCCATGTGTTCTGAGCTGAGTGCCTGCTGGAATGTGAACTGTAAATCCATCGTCATCCTCTTCACTGACCTGCACACAACCCCTGCTTCTCCCATCTGCTTCGCGGCCACCTGCTTTTTTGGTTTGTCTTTGTGTACATAAATGTTTCCATTCTCATACCTTCTTCACTGTCTACCTTTTTAGGGTGCATCTCTTCCCTCTTCTATATAGTAACATCTAACCACATTTCTCCCTACTGATGAGACCACAATCGGAATTAAGTGATCTCTTGACAGTTATGTATCTGCTCAGCAACTGTGTGTGTTGAGCACACACTGTGTCCCAGGCATTATTCTAGTTGCTGAGGATACAGCAGTGAACAAAACAAGACAAAAATTCTTGCCCGTTTGGTACTTACTTTCTCATGGGGAGACAACAAACTAAAAAACTGTCAAGTTATATAAAACATTGGCAGATAGTAGGTGCTGGGGAAGAAATAGGCCTGAAGGGGAAAGGGAGTGATTGGGGAGAGGGAGCTAAGGGTCTCTGCTCAACGCAGACAGTCGGGGCTAGAATTAGAACCCCACTTCAATCCTTCCAAGTCCCATGACCTGGGCAGGTTAACAGACCTCGCTGAGCCTCAGCTTCCTGAACTGTGTGTCAAGGACCATCAAGAATCATAATCGAAGGCCGAACATGGTGGCTCACACTTGTAATCCTAGCATTCGGGGAGGCCGAGGCAGGTGGATTGCTTGACCTCAGGAGTCTGAGACCAGCCTGGGCATGAGCAAGACTCCAATTCTACTAAAAACAGAAAAACTAGCAGGGCCTGATGGCAGGTGCCTGTGGTCCCAGCTACTTGGGAGGCTGAGGTCAGAGGATTGCTTGAGACCAAGAGCTTGAGGTTGCTGTAAGCTGTGACACCATGGTGCTCTACCAGGGCACAGAGTGAGGCTATCTCAAGAAATAAAAAATATTCTAAGCATAGTGCAAATGTCAGATGTCACCAGTGTCACATGGAGACTTACACTTGGATTTCCTGACTCCCAGTCAGAATCATAAGCAAAACTGGTATGTCATTGGGTTGTTGCAGAGATTCAATGAAATGGTACATATGACATGTCAAGCACAGGGCCCGTCCTCTATAAACACTTAATGATTATTTTTATTATTATTCATATAATAATACATGCATTTTATATATTAAAGTAATATATAAGGGTGTATAATATGTTATTATATTGTATGCTATGTATATAATATTATTGTCTAACTTTGTGTGTCTGTAGTATTGCACCCTTGTCAAAGTATCTGTAGTGTAGCCTGCCTCTCTTTGTTCTACTAGACTGTGAGCATTTGAAGGCAAGGACCACATCTTGTTTATCTCTGCATTCTCCATAGTGCCCAGCACTTAGGAGATTTTATGTTTGTTTGCTGAGTGTGAAATACATGGGATACCCTTTTTCTAAGCTCAGTAACCTTAAGTTCAGATGAGACTTTGAAGACCTTCTGTACTTCCCATCATTCCTGTTTCGTATCTAAGGAAGTGCTGCATTCTGTCCACCTCCTCTCCCCACCTTCCAATCACTATAACTCCAGCTTTTTACCAAATGCCAAACCAATGGCCCTTATCTCCCTGACTCACTCACCCCCTTTGTCCCTTTATGGAAGTTTTTAATGGAACATTTTACTCTAGATCCAGCCAGTCCTTAGAGCCTTGTTCCATTTTCACACAAACTTAGGGAGGGTATCCATCTCTGCCCAGCAGGACTTACCTACTCCACTCCCAAAATCTCTATGCCTGCTGCATTCCGCTAACATTATAGTAATACAGCTGTTTAGCACTTTCCAATTGAAGACCTGATTTCATACATTTTCTTATTTGATACTTAGAACTAGGTGCAAACTTCAGACATTACCAGCTGCATGTTACTAGTATGAAAACAGAAGCTCGGAGAGAGGAAATGAAAAATCCACATGTACAGGACGAAAAATAGCACAGTGGACACCTGAAATCCTATTAGCTGAAGCAATATATGTACTGAGTTTGGGAAAAGTTCGTGTTTGGCAGTTAGATGACCCAGATTCTCATTCCAGCTTTGCTATTTACTCACCATATGACCCTGAAAAGTGCCTTAAAGCCTCAGTTTTCACTTGTGTAAAATAAAGTAACTCTTGCCCTCCCCAACTCACAGGAGTAGTTTGAAGATTACAAGACTAAAAAGTGTACGTCATCATGTGTAAATGTAAGGAGCATGAAATAACCTCATAATGACTGATGGCTTTTCTGTGTGAAGGATGGAAATGGACATTTCATGTAATTTGAACACATACCACAAAACCAAAAGGTCTTTAGAATGTTCAAGCCTGAGTAAAGTTTTACATTGATGGTAAAACATACAGAATTCAAGAATTTGTTTTAATGATTGAAATTTACAGGCTGGAAAAGAGTATGTATAACTCCTGCCATCTAAATATTATTTTTGAAAAATAGAATACCCCCCCCAAAAAAACACACACACACTTGGGAAACAGGGAAGAAAGTTGCATTTCTGGGCAACTTTTTACACACTGTGCAAACCACAGAGGTCTCTACATCTACCTGCAAAGCTTACTGATGCTATGAATTGACCTGTGGATTTGTTATATGGTAAGAAGCTCAGCATCATGGTTTGAATTTGTTGTGAACTGCAGAAACCCATCCAATTCTATGGTCACCCTGGACTGTTGCCAAACAAATTAACTATCTTTCATAACTTGCAAATACTGAAGTTGTATAGAGACTTTTGTGAAATCTCAGTCCTATAGTGTTTTATGTTTTATAACAGGTACTCAATTGACTTATGGAAAATTAAATTAAGTAATATTTGCAGCAAAGATCTGTGGCCTGAATTTCAAAAGTAATCCATGGGTGGATGCTGAGATTTACCTGGCATGATTCTGTTAACACCCCACTATCTGAATGTGCATCACTAGCTCCTCCCCTCAGATCTTAAAGGAAGATCTCATAAAGATGGTGCTACATGTGTGTCTCCTGGATCGGTGAGGCCTCTAGGTGGAAAGGTATCGTGTCCATTCTGATAGATTGGAAGGGCAAGTGGGAAAGGACCTTTGAATTTTCTACATAGATACTTGTGGAGGATAGGCTCTAAGGTAACCTCTAATGATTCCCACCTTCTGGTGTTCATACCGTGATCCCTTCCCCTTGTGTGCAAGGGGGCCTATAACTTGCTTCTAATCAATAGAAAAAAGAAGAGGTATTGGGGTATGGCTTAACTATAATTATGTTATGTTACATAAGAGCCCATCCTAGTAAACTAGAGAGACTTTCCTTGAAAGCTTGAGGAATTGAGTGTTGGTGCAGAAGAAGTCCATGAGGCAAGGAGCTATGAGCAACCTCTAGGACCTAAGGACGCCTCCAGCTGACAGCCATCAAAATGTCAGGGCCTGAGTCCTACGCTAAGAAATGAGTTCTACCAACAGTCTGAATGAGCTCATTCCCTGCTCGGTCCTGCAGATGAGAATGCATTTCAAACAATACCTTGATTTCAGCCCACGAGAGTCTGAGTGGAGGACCCAGCTAAGTCCTGCTTAGACTCTTAGAAACTGTGAATGAAAGGATGTTTTAAACTACTAAGATTGTTAGGCAGCCAGCAAAAGCTTTACTGTTTAGAAACAGATACTATTTAGAAAAGCCTTCTACCTAATAAAGGAGGTCCCTTTATGGTTTTCCAAGCAGATGGTTATCAAGACACTGCTTAACCATCTTCAGTGGCAGGGAGCTACCATTTCACAGGGCAGCCCATTTTTGTATTAAACAGGCTTGCATGTTGTCAAGTTCAACTCCGCTCTTCAGAGGCAGCCCAGGGTATACACAGATTCTCAGGGAGGCTGATGAGGGGCGCCTGGGCCGTCCCACGTGGCTTTCTAACAGCTTTGAGTTTATCTCTGTCATGAAAACAGGATTGGAGGGCATGAGCGTGATGGGTAGGGTAGTAACACTGGCTCTTTTGCTCCCAGTTTAACCACTTGGCAGCAATGTAAATAAACTCTCACCCAGTTAAATAACTTAATGAGTGCTACTGTGCCTTCTTTCCTCACGGAGGTATTAGGATCAAGTCAGATAGTGCCTATGAATGTGGGTTTTGGCTGTAAATCAGCAAGTGACTGCAAATGATTATTATTATTAAAATAATAGGTATTCACTAGTAAATATTTATCAAAGCTGGTCCATGCTGATGGAGACGAGCTCTCCAGGGAAGTGTCCGATGTGAAGATAAGAAGGAGACCAGCCCCAGTTTGGAATTGCATCACCGATTTGGAATTCCCAGCAGTACATTTCAGGTCTTGCCCCAGGAACTTGTTTTTCTGTTTTGTTTAGTAGGAACAAGAAGCCCCTAGAGGCAGTTATGTAGTCATCAAACTTGGTTGCTAATGAGACACCAAGGCAAACCTGTAGCAGTGAGACAGAGTTGAAACTTGAATTTCTTTCTGTAGGTGGAGGGTTAGGTCCTAGAGGCAGTGTACATCCTTGGTGATTTTTATGCTTTTGCCTGCAAGAAGGTTTAAGAGAATCTGGGTAGAGCAATTAGAATCCCTCTGTCTGTAGGCAAAACTGGTTCAGACATGTTTCCCTGCTCTCGAAGGGCTGTAGGAACCTTGGCAGTTTATCTGATGAAAGATTTCACTAAGCAAAATGTCTTCACTTACAAATACAGCCACTTTGCGCTCTCAGTCAGCCCCAAATTCATTTATTTTCTTTAGAGTTCTTCCTGCCACCATGAACTACCAAGAATTAAATTAATTCCCAACAGCCTAAGAAGCTATAAGGATGTTTAATCTATCCACTCAAGGATGTCCAAGCAAGTCGCTGTTAATTCTTTCAGCATAGACTATTTATACATTTTTGATTCACTCCCATTTGAAAGAACGAAATCTATTTCTATGCATGTATTTTTCAGGGTGTATTGTAGAATCCATTTATATTACACTGTTCACATTACTGTTAAAACTACTCCTATTTTATTAGAGGTCTATTTTGCATCCTTAAGAAAGAATAAGACCAAGATTCCATTGTTAAAACACAACCCTCCGTCAACCCTTTCTTTTAAAAACTTCTATTAGAAAATTTTAGCAGTCAGCCGGCTGTTTCTGTAACCTTTTACATTAGGTGCCACAGTTTTCCTCTTTACCTTTGATCTGCATTTTTACCTTTCTCTCCGCACGCCCTGTTCTCTTGCCAGCACGACAATTCATGTTGTGTTGATATGGAGTAGCAGGAACATACAGAAATAAGCTATCAGGGTGGCATTTTGCATCTTCTTGTATTTTTTATCAAACCTAGTTTTTGCCTATGGTTTCAGGACTTGTTTGCGGCTTGCTTGGGGTTCCCTGGTTTTGGTGTGGTTTGTGTTTTGGCTTCCCAATCTAGGTTGTGCCCATGCTTAGCTAACAGGGAAGGTATTCATAAATAAGGTAGCTCTTGAGTCCAAGGCGGGCCTGCTGCCCAGTCTTCCTATGCAAAGACACAATAGTTCATGTCCAAGGCAAGCCGTGATCCCTGCCTCAGATGTGCATCTTGTCCCTGTTGTACGTCTTTGTATTTTTGATGAGGAAGCAAGGGCTTTATTATATATCTTATGAACACCTGTCAACCAGAATTTAGAGCAAATGCTTTCAGGCCATTTTGCCTTTTATTTCAGATAAATTTTATATATTGCTTATGTCCAGAGCTGTAGGGTCATGTTAGGTTTTTCAAAACTCTACAGAATGTTTATTTTGATGTTCTTTAAAGAAGACAGTAAAGAAAATTATATGTACTGCCAGCCTACTGTTTTGATGTCTCTTTGTATAAGTTTTGGTTTCCCCACGTCTTGAACCTCAAACTCTTTGATGTTGTCTCTTTAAGCACAAAACAAAATATTATTCTCTTCATCCACAAACTTGGAGGCAGGCGTACATGAAAAAGTCCTGTTTGTTCCTCTTTCTATAGTAATAACTGATGCTGGTCTTAAGCTGTCAGTTTGCTTTAGCCTTATGTAATAAGCATGTGGCACAGTATGAATTTTCAGTGTTGTCAACTTGCCAATCCTGTGTGGAGTTCCCTCTTATTGTTCTTGTGTGAACTACTTGCCAAGGGTGGCACCCATGGTCTAATTCTTCAGTCTATCCCTGCAGGGTTTTTAATTATGCTTTGCACACAATAGAGGCTCAATGCATCAAAGAATGCATGGGCGAATTTTCCAGTTGGATTCCATGAGCTGCTTTCTTCTATGAGATGCACTACCTCGGTTTTCAGAAGTCATTTAATTGGTATATATTTTTATAACTTTTTAATACTCCATAAAGTTTTACATTAACTTTTAATAGACTCCAAATAAACAGGTAATCAAAACATTTCCAAGGACAGAGTTAGTATTTGCAGCATCATCTCACAAATCACATGGGATCCATGAGACTTGACTCCTGGGTTTCACGGCCATGCGTGGTTGCTTAAGTTTGGGTTCTTAAGTTTATATGGCATAAAATCCTTAATGTCAGAGTTGTGTGGGCTGTTAACTGTCCTGTCTAAGTCCTTACCATTTACAGATGAGGAAGCTTACATACTTGCTTCATTTACTGTTAGTGAATGCATCAGAGGTATGAACTCTTCCTAATCAAGATGCTGTGTGCATATTCCCAGTATTTATTTTTCATAAAAATGTAACATTGCACTATTTTTTTGACCGTTCCTAGACTGGCTGGTTGGAGGTATAGAAAAAAGCTAAAAAGAAATCTGGGTTTCTTTCTTAATTTCCATTGTTGCTATTCTTACTGACAGGCCAGACCTCTGACCTTTGTGTTCATAGAAAAATTGGGATTGCTTTTGGTCGGGGGAAAGAACAATTGTCCCCCTTACCACAAACTGAGAAAGTCATTCCATTCTGTTGACTTTGTTTACATCTTTTCACATACATCTTGAAATTTCCCTGATTTCAAGTTTGATGGCCAGTAATCATTTGCTTCTTCTAAGCCTAAAGCCCTGCTTTCCAGAATCCTTTACACCTTTGAAATCTTTCTAAATAACATCATTTTTTTAAGAAAAAGAAACTTAACAAGGATGAGTTAGGAAATATAAAGGGTCATTGCCCAAGAGTGGAGCAAGGGAGGCAGAATGGTAATGAGATGAAGAGAACCCTTGCTTTGGATTTTATATGATCTGTGTCTGAAGACTGATGGTATGTCCTTTAGGCAGTTCAGGAGCCCAAGAAGTCAGTCTCACTCTCTCTCTCTCCTTCTCTCAGAAAAGTCTGGAACAGCCCATAGATTGCTGCATGCCAAGTTGACATATGCACTATTACAAAAATGCTTTGTCTGCTGGTTCTTGTTCCAAGTCTTGTTTGGTCAGGTATCTCCCAATTAATAGCAATCTCAAATGCTGGGTTACTATTTGTGTAGTGTTGTATGGCTGATGAAGTATTTTGTTATCTTAGTCTATTATTGATAATATATTATATAATATTATTGTTATTATAATAAACATTGTATTTTTTACCTTATCATTCTACTACTCCATTACTGTTTCTCAGATGTGTTGTGTTCAAAATTTTACAAGTGAACAAAGAGATTTTAGGAGGATAAAAACCTATGACATAAACTAGCTTCTAAATAATGGAAGGATTCATATGTACATTTTGAAATTCATAAAGTCAAGTTCATTCCCTTCATGCTATGGTAGTCTTAAACATTGACATTGAAAAAGGCTCCAGCTTTGCCTCCTCTTTCTTTCAAATACTTGAGAGGAAACTTGCTTCCTGAAATGTACACACTTGGTATAGAAGCAGCTCCAGTATGTACCAGTGATTCACATTTCCCACTTGGAAATTTAAAGTGTAATCCCTTGTAAGACTTTGGAAGTGAATGCCAGAGCGTAGGGGTCACAATTTGTCATGGTATCCTCCACACTTTTGTCTTCTTACAGCTTGATGAGAATCACCCAGAAAGATGTCTTCTTTTACTTAAAACTCTACGGGAAACTCTGACTGCACCTGCAAGTAAGGAAAGGCATTTAAACCAGGCAACGCCACTTTACACTCTGAAATTGGCCTCCGTCTGGTGTATAAACAAGGAATGTTTTTATTGGTGCTTTAATAGAGTCTTATCTAAATATCTAAAAGCTCATCGTGAGTGTCAGTTGTTACCCTAGGTTAGCTTTCAAGGCCCCAGCTCCCTTATGATGTCAACAAGGATAACTGATGTTTATTCTGTAGTTAGAGCCCCCAAGGCTTCAGCAAACATTTTGCACAGCTCTTCTAGGACTAGCAGTCAACGTGGTAATCGCTGCAAGACTGAGCTAACACATCTGTTACATGGATTGTTTATTTGAATAAATAGCAAGCGAGTGGTGGGGAGCAGGGGTGGACCATAGGATTGAGTCAGAGGGAGCCGAGTACAAAACTCAGCTTCACCACTTAAATGTTAGACAGCCCTTCCAGAGGCAGGTACTTCAGTTTTCTGAACTTGAGTTTAACCGTCTCTGACTTGCTGCTTCACATATAGGGTGTGAAAATGCACTAATCAGAATTATTTAGGGTAAATGGTATTATTCCAGTCCTACTTTCTAGAAGACTCAGAGATAGAAAAGCTTATCACTAGAAGGAGACAGGTTTTCCAGACCCCCGTTCCTGTTCCCTGATATTCGTAGAATACAAGATTTCCTTCTTCCCTTCTCCAGCCATTAGTAGGAGCAGGGAGTGATGTGTGCAGATTTTCCAAGTAGGAGCCAGTGTCTGTGAACGTGAGAGAGAGTTGGGTTCACTGGAAGCTAGGCTTTATCCACACACAACATCTTCCTCCCAGACCTAGAGAGCCAGATGTTGAAAATGGAGAAGGAAGCCATATTGTGGTTCCCAAGGCTAGGAAAGGTGTCACACTGTCCTTTATAATGGTGCTTCTGTTTGTAGAGGCTGGACTCTGGCTTCCACCAGCTTATTTAGTTCTCTCAGCCCAACAAATGGACATTATTATCCTTATTTTACATGTGAGGCAATTATCAGTGAAGCAACTTGCCTGGAATGCAGGATTACATGAGCCATTCCTATTATCCTGGCCTATTTCAAGATCCAGCAACATGCTTTTCCACCTTCAGCCTTGTTTCTGGCTCCCTCGGGCCTCCAAGGCAAGGTCCAGCATGGGCTCAGCCTCAGGCTCCACTGACAGTGGGTGGAGCCATCTGATGTGGCAGGCATCCAGACCACTCAGGAAAATGGTGTTATTTGGAACTCTGTCTCAGGACCCAAAGCAGAAGTTGCTGTGGCCTTTGTGGCTCTTCATATTATCTCTGGCTGTGGCAGAAGAATTGAAAAAATACTAAGGCTGTAGTTATACTGTAGACTCTTCATGAAGACCAGCCTATGGACAAGATGTGCTCAGCAATCACAATCTTTGGGAAATCTTTATGTCAGCCACATGGAAGACACATCAGAAAAGCAATCTCTATACTTTGCACCTCTCTGCCTTTGGGATTCTTTTTCATAGTGCTTTAGGAGGTTGGTTGTCTAAAGGTTGGACCAAGTGTGAGGCATTTCTCAAGGCCAGGGGACAGTGTGATACAGTGGAAAGAGCTCATCCTGAAAACTGAGACAACTAAATTCTGCTCCTGTCCCTTCCATGACACCTGCCCTTTCTGAATCTGTTTTCTCCACTACCCAGTTATATGTTTGACTTCAAATAGTCCTTCCTTCTCTGAAATTGTACTTTGAACTTT
>NW_003852455.1:7970150-7974340 GCF_000181295.1 Otolemur garnettii | reverse complement strand
GGGACCAGGAGCCCCATGCAGGCTCCAGGGACCTGCCTGGATGCCCATAGGGTGTGCAGTATCAGTGTCTCCCACCCAGCCAGCCACACACAAGGCCGTTTCAGGGCCCCAACATGCCAGAGGGAAGGAAGGGCTCCTGGGAGAGAAAGAAGAGGTGACCTTCACAGAGTGAGTGACTTGGGAAAGGCGGCATGATCTTCACATTTCCCAATGAGCATTAGATCTCCCCAGATGTGTGTCTCCTGGCCAAGAGCTAGCCACTTTATCAAGAGGTATTTTACTGAAAATTTGGGCCAAAAACAGGGTGCACATTATACACAGGGCACACATTATACATGCCAAAATATGGTATCTATTTATATTACTTTTAATATCATTTTTTTCTTCTTGCATTTTTCTCCTTTTTAATTGATGCACAATTTACATGCAAAGAAGTATTCAGATCATGAGTGATCAGTTTGATACAACTGGCAATTGTATATATCACTCCAAAAAATTCTTTCAGGAGGCAACAACTTTCAAGACTTGTATCACCGTAAATTATTACAGTCTGTTCTTTTAATTCAGATAAGTGGAATTCTACCGTATTTTTTTTTTAATCTGGATTCTTTCATTTCATGCGCAGTTTTTGGAGATTCATCCATTCATTTCTGTTGCTGTGTCAGCAGTCTGTTCTTTTGTTATTTATTATTCCATGAATGTACCATGTTCTACGAATATACCACAGTTAGTTTATCCAGTTTTCTCATTTTTATTTTATGGTGAATTCAGGTAAGTCAAAGACAAGGAAGTACATGTACTGAATCTGTGGGTCAAATCCATCTTCTTCAGTATCAAGGGCACAGGTGTTTGAGGGCCTGACACCAACCTGGACTACTAGGCTATACTTTTCCTTCTCCTAGGAGTCAGTTACTCCTCCACCATTTTCGTGAGTGTCATGTGCAAGTGGGAACAGCACTGTCCAAGAGTCAAGAGACCTGAGTTCCACAGCACCTCTGCTCGGCAATGTAACTGGTCACTTGGTCACTAGGCCTCCACTTCTTTCTCAGGGAAATGGTCTCAGGGGACTGAACTCTCAGCCTTGTCATCTCTGGCATCCTATGTTGCTTCCAGAACCACACCTCTGACCTCTGGATACCTTGTGCTTCTCAATTACTCCTGAAATCCTTCCCTTTTGCCTTTCTATGAGGAAGCATCCAAGCCGTTAGATTATTTGCAATATTTCTGGTCCCTCTGTCTCTCTCAGGCACTTTTCTAGACTCAGAGACTAGAGAAGAAATGTTGTCTAAAGAACTTACTACAAGATGATTTCCCTAAAAAGCATAGGTCCTTGAAATTTTCTACTTTTTCAAGTTCTTTGTATACTGTTTCTTTGCAGGATTACTGTCGATAGCAGACTTGATCATGTCTTTTCTCATCCTTGAAAACTTCATGATGGGTTTGTTGTTTCTGTCTCATTCCCATGTTTGACCACTGTCTTTCATGGTGCTGTCTAAACGATTGTCTTATTTTCTTTCCTTCTGACCTGTAGTAGAAGTTGTATTGCCTGAGGCGCTGGATAGACTGGCATGCTTGTATTCCAGCTGGTCCTAGGTCAATAGTACTCACTTGGCAATGTCTACTTTATGTTAGGACTCAATGTATTGAATCCTTCCTTTCCTTCTCTTCACATTACATAGAGAAAAGGCCAGTAAAACACAATTCCTCCCCCTATGGGAAATTCATAGATTTTTTATTTTATTTTGTTTGTTGGTTTGAGATAGAGTCTCACTTTGTTGCCCTGGGTGGAGTGCTGTGATGTTGTCATAACTCACTAGCATGATTTAAGAAAAAGAAAAAACTAGAGGCATTTGAACAGCGAAGGAAGATAAATTTCTAGCTTTCCTTACTTAAGTTCAATAATATAATTATTTTGGACATCAGGGGAATTGAGTTTAGTGTATTTACCCATACATTAGTGAAAAATTCGAAATTCCATCTCTAAGTAAAAATAGATTTGAGAAAATCCACCATTTTATTGTCCATCTTTTTTGACACTTTTTTTGCAATACAATGGAGAGGAAAGAATATGGACTTACAAACTCAGAAAGGCTAAGTTTTTAATATTGGTCTAGCTACATTCCAGTTGAACGCCATTGAGCAAATCATTTAACCTTCCTTAGCCTTAGTCTTGTTACCAGACTTGGGAATAATAATGTCTATTTTTGAAGGTCGTCTTGAGGATCTTAGATAATACATATAAAATTCATGGCTCATAGGTATGAACCAATAAAGGTACTAATTGGGAGTTGTCATTTCTGCTACTTCTAATTATAACATCAATATTAGTTCCTCTAGTATTCACTGAAGGGCAAAGCTTTAAACTCTAATTTGGGAGCTTCCAAAGTGAAGTGTGAACTTCATTTTCACACTCACAGGCCCTGAGATCTTTCAGTATTGCCTTACATTTAACCAAATTGCAATTAGATCCAGAAAAACATATTTTAAAGCCCTGGTGCCTGATTTTCCAGTGAAGAACCCAGAGGGGCACAATTAAAGTGTTTATTATATGACCACACTGGGCACTGCATTGCAGGGAAATGCCTCTGTTTAGGAAGCTGTGATTCAAGATTCTGCAGTGGAGGGCGGCACCTGTGGCTCAAGAAGTAGGGTGCTGGTCCCATATACTGGAGGTGGTGGGTTCAAACCCCAGCCCCAGCCAAAAAAAAAAAAGATTCTGCAGTGGAGGCTCAGACTGTCCCTGGATCAAACAGCCCCAGGGTCAGACAGCCACAAAAGCTGGAAACCTGCTTCATACCCCTGTCACTGGAAGGTAGGGGTTGAGGGCTGGGTAAAAAGCATGAAAGCAACTACAAATTCAAGGAGCTTGAGGGAGGATTCTTGAGTTACAAAAATATTCACACAATAAAATGACTTTTCCCTTGCAGGAGACATATGATTTATCTATGAATAAGGAATTGTAGAATGGGCCTCTCTTTGGGTAACTGTTCAGAGTGTCTGTGATTTGTTTTCCTGGTGGAGTGTGAGGAGTGAGCAGCATATCTAAACAGGCCTCACAGCCAGCTTCTCTCCTGAGTCTCCTCCAGTGTGTGCGTTTATACCGTGTACCCTTGACAAGGAGACACTGCTAATGGAGACAGTGTGCTCCGCCACTCCCAGCACAGACGTGGGAATTGGGAGCTCTTGGCTCTGTTGTTTCTTCCAAAGACTGAATGTGTGACCTTGGGTCCAGTAGGGTCACAGACAGGTGCAGGAGATCGTATCTGCAGTGGGCTGAGCGCTCACCTGAGAAAGCTGCTACAGGACCACGAAGTGTTCAGCATCCTTGTTTAGCTCAGATAAGGAAACACTTGCAATTACTGCCCGGACCTCTACGCTGCCACTTCATCTTCTTTTTTCTCTTAATTTTTTTAAATCATAACTGTGTACATTAATGCATTTATGGGGTACAATGTGCTGATTTTATATACAATTCGGAATACTTACATCAAACTGGTTAACATAGCCTTCACCTCACTTACTTGATTATTGTGTTAAGACATTTATACTCTACACTGAATAGATTTGACAACATGCACCATAGGTGAGGTCCCACCGATTACCCTCCCTCTAACTGACCTCTGCCCTCTCCTCCTCTGCCCTCCTTCTTCCTGGGCTATGTGTTTTATCTTTCATATGAAAGTGTGGGTGATTATATATTGGTTTCGTAGTAGTACTGAGTACATTGGATACGTTTTCTTCCATTCTTGAGATACTTTACTAAGCATATGTTCCAGCTCCATCCAAGTAAACATAAAAGAGGTAAAGTCTCCATCTTTTTTTAAGGCTGCATAATAAGCCTACTTAACCCCGTGAAGTCTCGTCTCCCCTAAACCAGATGAGGATTCACACTTAACCTCAACAGAATTGACTCTGCGTTTGTGCTCTATATAGACCCTCTCGAGTCAAGGAACACCTGTTGCACTCCTGCTGGTTTGTGTTAGACACTGTGCTAAGCAGAGAGTGCAAAAGATGAGGGAGTCTTGGTCCCATCTCAAGGAGCTCAAAATACGGTGGAGACAAATATGTGCACAAAACCAGAACCCACCGCATGCCGCAGGAATACACTTCCAAAAGCTTTATGGGTGGAAAAGGAGGATTGACCAGTTCTGCCTGAGAGGGACTGATTCAGGGAAGGCTCCAGAGAACAG
>NW_003852455.1:7969423-7969967 GCF_000181295.1 Otolemur garnettii | reverse complement strand
AGTTTTCACCATGCCAAAAAACTGGATTTCTCCTCTAAGCATAGGAGGATCTGTTTATAGTTTCTAGGCAAGCAATAGATATGATCCCATCTGTGTTTTAGAAATATGTTTCTGCAGAGTAGCAAAGGTGATCAACTAGAGCAAGACCGAGGTCACACAGAGTGGCAGTGGCTGCTCTCAGGCCAGATGACTGCACGTGTGTTTTGTTGGTCATTGAAAAGATTTTTTGAAAAACTTTTAAACTAGTTGTAAACATTATGGAAGAATTAACATAAAAATCTAGATGTTTAGCTTCTGTGAAAAAGTAGAGTTCAGAATTTTTGCCTGGCAGGACTCAGAGGCTGCTGAGAAGAGCCTTCTTTTGAGTTGGAGCAAGCATTCCACCATTTGCCTTTCTGGTTCCTGCATTTGAGCATGAGATTCCTGGAGTAAAGCAAGCCTGGAGTCAGAAGGTCACCGATGATGGTGTTGCAGTTAGACTGTCAGGAACGATGAGGACCTGAGCCAGGGTGGAAACAATGAGGATTGAGAGGAAGGCAAGGAT
>NW_003852455.1:7945230-7969168 GCF_000181295.1 Otolemur garnettii | reverse complement strand
GCTACAGGATCCCTTGAGCCCAGGAGTTTGAGGTTGCTGTGAGCTGTGATGACACCATGGCACTATACCCAAGCAACAGAGACTCTGTCTAAAAAAAAAAAAAAGAAAAACACTCCAGGGTTATTATTTTGGATAAGTGGGTAGGATTCTAATACCCTGGAAGGGAGAGGGCTTTGGGAAAATGGCAGAGTATTCAGTGTGGACCTTTGTAGTTCAAGACTTTAAAACACATCAGTAAGACTGTTGAAACTATATTTGTAGGTGAGTAATGTAGTTGGTTAGAAAATACTGTACCAAAGTGAGAAACGTTACTATTATGAACTGAGCTCTTATAAAATTGTTTCTCATTTTCTGTCTCTCACGTTTTGTCTTAAACTCTTAACAAGTTGTTAGGTGAGTACCTTTTCTTCAAAGCAGGAAAGCAAGCAAGATGTTGGGGATGTTTGAAATGCCTCAGGTGGGCTTCAATGATTAGACAATTGGAAAAGTAAAAACATGCCTTCCTTAGTTTAGTCAGTGTAAAATAAATGGGTAATGTTAGAATGCACATTTAAAGTAAGTGAGAGGCTCAGCGCCCGTTGCACAGTGGTTACAGTGCCAGCCACGTACACCAAAGTTGGCAGGTTTGAGCCCAGCCCTGGCCAGTTAAACAACAATGACAACTGCAACAAAAAATAGCCAGGCTTTGTGATAGGCACCTGTAGTCCCAGCTACTCGGGAGACTGAGGCAAGAGAATCACCTAAGGCCAGGAGTTGGAGGTTGCTGTGAGCAGTGTGACACCATGGCACTCTACTAAGGGCGATAAAGTAAGATTCTGTCTCTACAAAAAAAAAGAGAGAGATAATACTACAGTGTATTGAAGCCTGGCACCAGGGCTGGATAGTGTTCATCTATAAATCTTTTTTGTAAAAAGCTGTACTCGACCAGGTGCAATGGCTCACACCTATAATCCTAGCACTCTGGGAGGCCGGGCCGGTGGATTGCCTGAGCTCATGAGTTCAACACCAGCCTGAGCCAGTGGCAGGTGTCTGTAGTCCCAGCTACTTGGGAGGTTGAGGCAAGAGAATCCCTTAAGCCCAAGGGTTTGAGGTTGCTGTGAGCTGTGACGCCACAGCACTCTACCGAGGGTGACATACTAAGACTCTGTCCCAAAAAATTTTAAAAATAGATAAATAAGATAAGTGATAGCTATAATGTAGAATTTATTTAAGGAAAAACATTAATAGAAAACATGAAGCAGAGACATGACGAGGATAAGGGAAATGGGGTTTCTGAGGAACCAAGTTAAAAAGAGCTGTCCTCTCAGGCCGCTTGCAAGACCCTGACGGTCTCCCCCTTCTTCCACTGTTTCCTATTTGTGTTGCTTGCCTGACCATGTCCGAGCTCTGAGTTTCTGCAAAAAAAACAAGTTATAAATGTTTATGATCATAAAATGTTATGCTCCATCTCATGAGAGTCCATGGATGTAATTACAATTGTCAATTGAGATCTACGATCTTATCTAATTCACACATGCGTACCAAACCTGGGGTAATACAGGCAGAACAAGGTCTGGGTTGAGACTCATGGAAACCATCAAAGCCTCACACCTTATCTCACGTGTCTCCAACTGGGGCTGAGCTGGCTCTGGCTCCGTTGAGAGGAACCCCAGGCAAGCTGTTCACGCTGGCATGCTGTGCGATGGGGGCTGCAGCAGCTCTCATGGACACTGATGTAGAACTCTCACTGATGCTGAGGGCCAGTCACTAGTGGGCAGCCTGCCAAGATGCTGGAGCAAGGAAACTATTTGAAATATTTTTTCTCTTTGGAGTTTTTTCCTTATGATGCCATCCAGTCATAGAGAAGATGAATCCTGAAACGGATCTTAGTCATCTGGTCCAACCTCTCTGATACATGAATATAAAAACCCAGAAACGGAAAAAGGGAATAATGTGTCAAATCATAAAGTAAGTGTGACACAGCATAGAATATTCTTAAAGAGATAGGTGACTGAATCCAAAACCCAGAAATTACAACCAAATAGGTCTGGGGGGTCATTACTTTTTGAATGAACTCTTCGGTTTTTATGGTTATCTGAGTGAGTCCGATATGCCATTTAGGTAAATCAGAGGAGTGATAGAATGGAGTAGAGAAAAATGGGGAACTTGAGAGACCAGCAGGGGGCTGTTGTGATTCTTTAAGTGATAGATGGTAAAATAATATGGTAGAGTAATAGATGGAGTTAAAATATTCAGTGGAGCCAGGTGTAGTGGCTCATACCTGTAATCCTAGCACTCTGAGAGGGTGGATTACTTGAGCTCAGGGGTTCGAGACCAGCTTAAGCAAGAGTGATACCCTGTCGCTACTAAAATAATAATAATAAATGGAAAAAATAAAAAACAAACAACAAAAAAGAATAGTACTGGATACTTTTGAAGAAAAAGAATTCTATATACATATTTCTGTACCAATCTATTCCCATGCTCATACAGGAATAAACAATAGCTTATATAATTTGAAAACCACATTGTTATTTATATGAAGGAGGAAGACCTATTTTGTATTTATATTCCGTGTTTGGGCCATTACCATTGCCTGGTATGCCCAAGCAGTTTTAATGTATCTAACTACCTTCATGAAGTTACTGCATTAATTTTAAGTGGCCATGTCCAAAATTTAATATTTATTCATTCACATATCTATTTAACAAACAACCTCTACTGTATTTTATGTACATTTTTCAGTGCTAGAAACATAAAGGATTTTTTTTTTGAGTTCTTATCTTTGAAGAGCTCAGAATCTAATATGGAAATTATGCTTATCTTTCAGTTACTATAGCTACATACCCAATCACTCCAAAACATTTTGGGTAAAAAGAACGATCATGATTTATTATCTCTCATAGTTCCATGGGTCAGAAATGTGATGGCATCTAAAATGGATAATACCAGTGTGGTGTCTTTCAAGTGGTTTCTGGCCTGAGATCACTCAGAGGCTGCCTCTCCTATACCTGGACTAGGAATTCTTGAACAGCTGGTTTGGCACAACTGGAGCTCTTCAATGAGCTCTGTCTTCATGAGGTCCATAGCATGGCATCCCTGAGCTAACCCAACCTCTTTCAATGGCAGCTGCCATGGTTTGAATGTGTACTGAAAAGTTCGTTTATTAGAAACTTAATTTTCAGTGCAACGGTGTTGGGAGGTGGAGCCTAATGAGAGGTGATTAGAGGCAGGCATGGTGACTCACCCCTGTAATCCTAGCACTCTGGAAGGCTTAGGCAGGTAGATCACTTGAGCTCAGAAGTTTCAGACCAGCCTGAGCAAGAGCAAGACCCCATCTCTACTAAAAATAGAAAAACTAGTCAAGAGTTGTGGCACATGCCTGTAGCCCCAGCTACTCTGGAGGCTGGGGCCAAAGGATTGCTCAAGCCCAGGAGATTAAGGTTGCTGTGAGCGATGATGCCACGGCACTCTACCGAGAGTGACAATGTGAGACTCTGTCTCAAAAAATAAAAAAAAGAGTTGCTTAGGTCCTGAGGTCTCTGCCCTCATAAATGGATTAACATTGTTACCATGGACGTGACTTAGTACTTATCTTTAGAGTAGTTGTTATAAAAAAAAGAATTCATAAAAATGAATGAAGGAAGGAAGGAAGAAATGAATGAATTCAGCTCCCCCTTGCTCTCTCCATCTCACCTTCTCCTACCTTTCTGTCTTTGGCCATGTGTTAGAGCACCAAGGCTTTCACCAGATGCTAGCATTATGCTCTTGGACTGCCCAGCCTCCAGGACCATGAGGCAAATAAACTTCTATTGTTTATAAATTACTTAGCCTGTGATATTCTGTGATAGCACCACAAAACAGACTAAGACAGCAACTCAGGGCTCTGAGAGTATGAATTTCCAGAGAAATGCAATATTGCATTTTATGAATAGCATCAGGAGTCAGGCAGCATCACTAGTAGAGTAGTGTCCAGGTACTACGCTACAGAAATCCTCCCAGAACCTTACCTCCCATGGGTGGACTGTTACTATGACATTGTGGGATGAGATATGACCATCTTTAGCAGTTATGGACCCCTGTTGTAAAGAAGGGACGAACACTTCTGTAACAGAACAGTAGAGGAGGAAAATGGTCAGTAAAGGAGGCAACATTCACACATCCCGGGGCATAAATGTTGAGGTATTTAGCTTGCTCAGCAAAAATATTCAAGGTAGAGTCAGCAGTGAAGGAAAGACATGTGAGGATGGGGAGCGCAAAGTGTTAACTAGAAACAAAGACTGAGTTTAGAGGGAAATGGTGAGATAAGGACCTAGGAAGGCTAGGTGGGGCCATATCCTGAAGAGCCTTGATCATCAAGGTAAAACTTCTGGTTTTGAGGGGCGGTGCCTGTGGCCCAAAGGAGTAGGGTGCTGGTCCCATATACCAAAGGTGGCAGGTTCAAACCCAGCCCCAGCCAAAAAAAAAAAAAAAACTTCTGGCTTTGGGCAGTGGCCACTGTCTCTGGAGCACAGGTGATTAGTGATCCTCTTCAGTAATCTCTTTCATCTGCATTCTTTTCTACCTTAATAGCAATCCCATCTTCTCTCTAAAGTTTACATCCTAACTTAAACTGAACACAGACTCCAAACCATTGAATCTCATGGATTTTTTTTTTTTTTTTTACCCACCACAAACAACTCTAGGATGGCATGCATTTGAACAAACCAAAAGTGATTTCACTTTTCTAATTTTCAGAGCTTTTTGGCTAAATGCAGAGTGAGAAATTCATACCTTTTTCAAGCAGTGTGGGTTCTTTTTCCCAATTTCTCTCATCCATCTGGTTCTTTGGAGGTCTTGGAATCTAGGAACGTGTGAGTTCACTGTGCTGAAATCCAAAAAAGACTGCTAAACTGTGAAACAAAATCTGCATTCCAGAGACACTGAAAGAGTTGGGCCACCACCCTTTGCCTCAGCCAGGAGAAAACATCTGTATTTTTTGTCTCCTTTGTCTTTCAGCAGTTAGGGAATAGAAAACCCTGTACCCTCTGTCTGGGCTTTTTGTACCTAGTTAGTCTAAATCACTTTTGGCAAGTTGAGGGAAGAACCAAAACAGGCAATTACTTTATTTCCAGTGTCAGAAAATATTACAGCCGAGGTATAATTTAAGAAAAACAAATCGCTTCATCAGCTTCCCTCTGAGCTCTTCGTGAAGTTCCATTCTGGTGAATGGGTTCAGAGCCGGTTCAGAGCATTTGACATACACATCGGCAGGGATCTATTCAGAAAGAAGCCACAGTAGGAGCCAGGCTGCTGGTGTGTCTTGACAGCCTTCCTTAGGCGATGGTACTACCGTCTTTTTGTTTTCTGCTGGCAGAAGTTATAATCAGAAGGCCTTGTTCTCAACAGAAGCCAAGTGATTGCCAAATCCATTCAACTGATCTCTAGAGAATCAAAGTTCGCTCCTGGCCCTCTGGCTGTTCCCTTTGCCACTCCCAGGAGATAGAGGCTTAAAGTTTTCCCTTTCTTTTGAAAGGGGATCAAGTTTGGTTCAAATAAGCTTTTCTGTCATCTCCTGAGTATAAGGAGAGAGACCTTCCGCGACCTCTACTTTTTTGTCTCAAACCACTTGTAGCTTAGTAATTTAGGAAGTGATTGTAATTCATAAAGCCAGGTAGAAAATAATCATCTTGGCAGGGCTGTGTTTCCGGCAGCTCTGAAGCGAACCAACGCATGAGCAGAATGATACTGGGAACATTTCTAGTCTCTGCTTGCAGATCTTTAGTCTAATAGATGATTCATAAGGGTTTAATTCTGATTTGAAATGTGTAGGCAGGCAGTTCCTACTATGTGTGCACATAGCTGAAAGCATCATCATGTGGGCACCAATTTGCCCTGGATGGGTCAGTTACCCACGATAGACAAATACCGTCAGTGAAAGGAACATGTCCTACTTCCTGTTGTGTGATTGACTTCAAATCGTTTATGTTCCCAGGGAAAGGTGTAGCACTAGTTTGGTTTTTTTGGTTTTTTGGGGTTTTTTTTGAGACATATGCTCTTGCTAACATAGAATCTAAGAACCTAAGAGTTGAAAGAGACCTTAAATTATTTCATGACATTTCTTAAATTCAAAAATACTTACTGGTTACCTATTATGTTTAGAACACTGCTCCAGAGAATGTGGACAGGCCAAGGTAGAGATAAACAATAACCTTGACAGCAAGAAAAGACATGAGGTGATACCAGCTGATGATAAGGACGATGAAGAGAGGAACGGGGTGATGAGAGAGTCTGGCTTAGGAGAAGGGACTGCTCAAATAGGGTGGTGACAGAAAGCCAGCTAAGGATGGGTAGGAAACTTTGACCATGTCTATGGGAGTAGATGCTGTTGGGTGAATCTTTAAAGTATTCCCAAGGGATCATTTATTCATTGAGTTAATATTTATTGAGCTCCTTCTGTCTGACAGGCATTATTCTGGAAACGGTAGCGGGGGGTGGGGAGAAGCAGCAAATAAGACAAAGACCCCAGCCCTATTTCAGTAGGAGTTTCAAGGGACCAAGAAGTCGATGAACTTAAAGCCCTTCTTTTATTTTATTTTAATTTTTATTTATTTATTCATTTACTTATTTATTTTTAAGCCATCTTTCTTGTTGCCAGGTTAGAGTGTTGTGGTCTCAACCTAGCTCACAGCAACCTCAAACTCCTGGTAACAAACAATCCTGTTGCCTCCTCCCCACTCCCAGAGGAGCTAGGACTACAAACACGTACCACTACCCCTGGCTAATTCTTCTACTTTTTGTAGAGACAGGGTCTTACCATAGCTCAGGCTGGTCTTAAGCTCCTGGCCTCAAGCAGTCCTCTGACTTTGGCCTCCAAGAGTGCTAGGATTTCAGGCATGAGCCACTGCACCTACCCCTAAATCCTTTCTTTTCCTGGTAAAGGAGTTTAGGCCCAAAGAAGAAATGCTATGCACAGGCCTGACTGCTGGAGGCTGGCCTGGCAAGGCTCAAACACAGCCCTTGGCTTCTGGTAAATTTCTCCTTGTCGCCCAACCCTCCAGGGTCTCCAGAAACATCCATCTCAGCAATTTTAGTTTCTAGTAATGCTGGGATTAGTTAGCACTGTTAGACCAAAAGGTAAGTCTTTTCTTTCCCCACCAAGGCCTCTGTGTACTCTAAATAAAGATCACATAACAGACGGTTGTCAAGATGGTGCCAAACAGGCACGAACATCAGGGGCTTAGCTGGGCCTACATTATAGTTAATTCGAGAAAACGGCCCCTGCCGAGTGTATTTGCAGCCAACTATAGAGCCTAGACTCCTAGACTTTCCTGTACGCATCCTCCATGTATGAAATGTCACTGCGCCATCACTTAATACGTTTTACAGGTATGTAAACAAAACTGCACACACGCACACGCATGTCATTATGAAAGTTTTGAGACAGACTGTTATGGTCCATTCTTTCATCTCCAAGAAATATAGTTGACAGCGTCCTTTCTGAGTCAGTCCATGCAAGTTTTAACTTGTCCTTTCCGAGTCAGTCCATGCAAGTTTTAACTTGCTTGGCTTGTTGTTGTTGCTGGAAGGGCTTCATTTGTTTCTGTTGTCTGGATTTATGTTTTTTGATTTTTGTGTATCTCCAAATTTTCGTAATGACTCATGTAAAAGTGAGGATTGGACAAGGCAGTTTAAGAAATTTTCCCAAACTATATGAAACTAGGTATTCATGAAAGACTATGGGACAGCAGCATGCTGGAGATTAATAACCGTATCCAGCATTATTGCTGTTACATGGGGTGAGATAGACATCTGAGAAGCTGAACTGGAGAACAGCAGGACATAGAAGACAGAGCCTTGTCCTGAACTTGAAAACACAGGCCCAAACCCTGGCGCATTGATAGTCATGTGGCACGTGGTGGGGATAAGACGCCACCAGTCTACCTACCGCACCAGATTGTTGTGGAAATTAAACAAGGTCTTGTCTGAGTATATCTTATAAGTTTTAAGTAGCAAGTCAAGGTGTCAGTTTTTGGTTTTGGTACATAAAGAAATGTAAATTATTTTTAGGAAGCACTAAGAAGTTTATGGACTTTAGACATAATAAAGTTTACAAAGAAGAACAGCTTTTTCACAAAACTCTCAGGAAAGGAAGGAGGGGGAAAAGTCATGGAGGAATCCAGAAGTTATTTTATGTTGCGACATTATCCAGTCATCTGAGATGATCATAGGCAGAATTCCTTAGATAATCCATTTAAGGAAAAAAAAAAGGAGAAATATAAAACATAGGAGAATTAATGACAAAGGAAAAAAGTTAAAGAAATATAGTGTTTAAAAATAGTAATCCAATTAAATGATCAAGAGATTCCAAGTTAATTGAATATATGTCCTAGCTCCTTACAGTGTATATAGGGGAACTATCAGATATAAAACCAACATTTATGATGAAGCCAGGCACTGGATACTTAGCTTTCATGTTGGTGAACTCATTTAATCCTCACGACACCACAATGTTGATATTTTCATCTCTTTTAGTAGATGAGGAAGCCAAAGGCAGAAAGTTCAGGCAAATTTCTAGACTTTCAAACCCAGGTCACTTTTTCAATAATTGATCTCTAATTCTCTTGTTGTATGTGGAAGATCTTCTGCTCTGATTCCTAAGTTAATAAATCGTAATGACTGTACCTTGAAAATGTTGTAAATTACTGTAATTTGACTTGGCTTGGAAGAAAAGGAATTCTGTTCTTTTCTCCACTCTCAGAATAGTCTCAAAGGAATTCTCGATCTGTTAATTTTGCCCCTCACGTGAAGGTCTGACACACAGTCATCTAATCTTACTCCCCTTTTCTTCCCTTATGCCACATTTTCTAAAGATTATAAAATATTCAAGAGAAGTGTTTTGGAAGACCCAGCGCGACACACAAATCACACATTTTAAGGTGAAATACCACCTCTTTGGGCATTGAGATCTAGATAAACTAAATGTCCTATAATAGAGATATTCTTTTCTGATTAACTGCAGCTCAGATCAGAATCCTAACCCTAGTGATAAAGAATAAAAAACAGCACATAATTTACTTTGTAAAGAATGTGACTTATAGGTCGGGCACAGTGGCTTTTGCCTGTAATCCTAGCACTTTGGAAGGCTTAGGTGGGAGGATCACTTCAGGCTAGGAGTTCCAGACCAGGCTGCACAGCACAGCAAGACCCTCGTCTCTACAAAATAAAAGGAAAAAAAGGGACAGGCATAGTGATGTATACCTCTGCTGCAGAAGCTGATCCAGGAGCATTGCTTAAGCCTGGGAGTTTAGGGTTGCAGCGAGCTATGATTGCACCACTGCACTCAAGCCAGTGAGAGAGAGCAGAGCCTGTCTACAAAAAAAGAAAAATGTGATTTATGGCTCATGAAAAAGTTGGGAAAATGCCCTAACCCTGCTCTTTTTGTCCTTTCTGTTGGCTTTTTATTCTTATGGTTTTAGGGCATATTTCTTAATTTTTAAAACAGTTTATTTGACCAAATATAAACAGAAATTTTTGTAAGAAATTTATTTTCTGCATTAATAGTAATATACATGTGGTGTTTGTGCTGGTTTGACACAGGGACGGTCACATCTGGCAGAGTTGTGTTCCTCTTCAAGTGCTGCCCAAGGCACAGATTTTGTTACAGTGTTCTTCCTGTGAAATGAATTTTGTTTCAGTGCAGGGTTATCTGAGACTCCTCTCAAAGGGGATTAGATAATGAAGAATTCTTGTTACAATACAACATTAACTCCCCCCCCAAAAAATGCTAAAGTAGTAGTTAAAATAAGTGCCAGCTCAAATCTCACCTAGAATAGATTCCTGGAGTCATAAGCCGGCACTACTGTGCTGCCCACTCTCCCCATTCATAAGTAATTCCTCATCCTCTGTGCTCCCAGCATGCATTACTCATGCTCAGTCACAGCGATGTGTTCCACCCTTTAACCGGAATCAGTATTTATAAATGATTCTGCCTATCCCCTTACTGGGAACCTTTGAGGACAGCGGTGGCGTCTTTGCCTTCTCTCTCTTCCTCTGCCCCTGCTGGGGTGCTGAACACCTCGATCCAGTCTTTCAGCTTTCTGTAGTACTAGTGTGTAAGTGCGGAGGCAGCTCGTACTCCTCTTCAAGGAAACATAAAAAGTTTGTTTGATGGGGGTCTATAGGAAAGCTGAGGTTCTGCAGGTACTAATTGCAAAACGTTGTGTTCAAAAAGATTGGCAAAAGTGAAGAAAAAAGTCACAACTCTTTCACTGAATTTTTAGCCGTGAATTTCATGGCTGTTCATCTAGAGGGCTCATGACATCAAAAGCAAATACATTTTAGAGATTTCATGTTGTCTAATAAATTGTGTCAAGACTTTGTCTATTAGGACTAATTAGAGTTTTCATCTCTGAAAGAGAAATTTTGATTCACCTGGCCCGAGGTGAAACCCCTCGCCCCAACTTTCCCTCCCAGATGTGATAGACTTGGAAACCCCTTGCGTCATTCCATGTCTTAGCCTTCCCGTTGAGAAAGTCAGGACTATAGAACTGTTTTTCACGGTTAAATAGAATAATTTTATTTTATATAAAACATGTGGTCAGAGTTTATTAATTTATCAACTAATCAATGTTTGTAAAGCATTCCTTTTACACAAGCATAATACTGTGTAGATGCCAGAGATTCAGTAGTGAATTTTGTCCTATCCTGTAGGGGGTTGGGGAGAAAACCCGTCTTAAGATCCTGTTAACTGAAAAAAAATAATAAGGTGTATAATTTAGGGAAGGAAAGCTTTATCTCTTTGAAAGTGTTTATTGCCCCTTGTAATGGCCATTCCAGCAGGCTGGGGGACAGGGCACCTGGCCACAAGCCAAGAGCACTGGATTCTGGGAAGGAACAAAAGAGTTTATTCTGAGCTACCGAGCAGGGCAGCTGAATATACGCATTTCACAAGCTATAGGAGGAGTCACAAATATCTGTGAAAAGAGAACTATGTGCCTATGCAATGGGGCTGTTTTTCCCTGGGGTCCACGTTTAAAAGTAGTCACCTTCTATGTCAAAAAGGTGAAACGAGGACATAAAACCCTCTTTGCGCATGATCTGTGGACGGTTAAAGCCACTTCAGGGTTGGTGGTCTTTTATCAGGAAAGAATGCTGGGCTGGACTTTAGGAAATGAAGCCTGATGGTCCTTAGCAAGGGAGGAGAGATGTGTGTCCAACCTCCCGTCATCATGGCTGGGAACTCAGTTTTAAAATTTTGCTGGGGTCCCCTTGGTGGAGAGGGGTCTGTTCTGTCAACAGGGGATTATTTTTAGTTCACAATCTGAAAGCGTTTCCTCTGTTTGTTGCAAGGAACTGGTAACTTGCAGGTAGTGAGCCTGGCTGCCTTCTCTTTGCAACATGGAGTGTGTCTATTGAAATACAGGATGAGTATACTGTGCTGTAGCAAAGGGATTCTCCATGGGACAGAATTAGGAGACCTGTATTCTAACTCCAAATCTGCACTAGCTGTGTTAGCCCTCTGTGCCTTAGTTTCTTAAATCTGGTAGTTGCAGTGGGATCGCTGTTTTCAAACAGCACAACGTGGACCCCCTTACACTCTCACTCTTCATCCAGAAGTGATCTGGGGCTCTTAGGGATGCCCTTCCTCAAAAAATTGTTTCCCTGAAAGAAAAAAAAAAGATTATGGGAGAGGAAGGCAAGCAAGGAACTTTTCAAGATCTAATATTTTCTAACTCTCTTTTGTTCTTATCTCATCAGGACCATGACTATACCTAGGACATGAGCTGTTACCCGTTATCTTTCCAACAGTCTTTCCTTTTTTACAATATTGTTTTTGTACTTAGAAAAGATAAAGATGAATAAAAGATCACATTTTCATTTTATAAAATGAAAATTTTAACATTTATAAATGGCAACAATCACTTTTTAATCTTACAAGTCTTAATATACTTATGCTTCTTGAGTTTAAATATTCAACATTGAACATGTATAAACACCTGTATAATGTGTACATTATGGCTTTACACTTAACTTCCTTTATCATCTCACACATACTTAAAGTTTATGTTACGTATATGCTTCATTTATATTTGGATGATGCTTCCGTCACTTATGCCTGGGACTTAGAATTATTTGGATATATACAATATCCGAGGATAGAAAAAAATGCAACCACATTGTATCTCTGGCTTTTAAAAAGTTGCATTTGGGGAGTTTTTTGTACAAACTTTGTGACTTAATTTTTATTTTCACGTAACGTTTTCATTGTAACCACCGTTGTATTCCCACTATTTCAGAAAAGTAGATAAGCTGTGCTTTTTAGCAACTGATTAAATTTCTTGTTTTTTCAGCCACTCTTTTATCTTCTTCTTTTAACCATACTTTCCTTTTTTTTTTTTTTCAGAGACAAGAGTCTCACTTTGTTGCCGTTGGTAGAGTGCTGTGGTGTACAGCAACCTTCAGCTCTTGGGCTTAGGCAATTCTCTTGCCTCAGCCTCACAAGTAGCTGGGACTTCAGGCACCCACCATAATGCCTATCTATTTTTTTGTTGCAGTTTGGCCGGGGCTAGGTTCGAACCCTCCACCCTCGGTATTTAGGGCTGGCACCCTACCCACTGAGCCACAGGCGCCACCCTTAACCATACTTTCATTGGAGTAAATATTTCTATGAGGGAAAAAGTCCTCAAATAATACCTGCTGCAAAAAAAAATAAAATCTAGATCTTTATCTCAGCGTAAGCCAGACGGTCTTCCACAGCTGGCTGCCAATTACCTCCTGTGTGTCAGGGACTACATAGGCCGGGACAAGGATGTTTACTCTTGTGGTTTTTGTAGTGTGCTGTCCAGATCTCTGTTTAAGACCGAGGTGCTTACTCCCCTAGCTGCTGACAGTTTATAGCTGAGTCTCTCTGATAATTACCCTCAAGCGAAAAGAGCCTCTTCACCCAGGGTCACACTTCCTTGGTGGCAGCCTGTATCAACTGACTGGTAGACGCAGGGATTCAAAGACCTTGTCCTCAAGCTCAGGGAAGGACAGCCCTCCTCCTGGAGCCACCCATCTTTGTTGCAGCTGCGCCCTAGTTCAACCCCTGCCTCTGCCCAAGGACTGCCTATGCTTCTTCACAGGTGTAGATTGCAAGGAGACCTCTCAACAACTTCCTGTGTGCAAATCTCTGCTTCAGAATTTGTTTCCTGGGTAACACGACTCACACTACGGCTTCATGGGGCCAAGGGGGAAAGATCACAGTTTAGTCATAGAGATTGACATAAACCACTAAGTCAAGTACATTGTATTCAGCATCATAGGAGAAGCATCATATAATACTATGGGAGTGAAAGAAGTGACTTAGTCTATTTGGAATATGAGGTTGTACAGTTAAGTCCATGAACTCCTTCTAGAAAAAGTACTACATACGCCATTACTGAATATCACCATGGTCACGGTCAAGGTGCTCCATTTGGGAAGCCGTGCACTGATGTCAGTGTCTAGTCCACTCTTCAAAGCAATTTTGGAACTCTTTTTCTGGAATGGCCATCAGAGCTGTCACTACATGAGATCTGACAATTAAGGTCACAAACTCATCCTAGAAAAGATGCTTTGAAGGGTGGACTAGGCGCTGGCATTGGCGCGTAACTTCCCAAGGGCAGTACTTCAAAGGTGACCATCATGATATTCGGCACTGAGGTATGTAGCACTTTGTTAGGATGAGTTTGTGAACTTAATTGTCAACCTCATATAACAAAGAGAGAATTAGAAAAGATTTCTCAGGAGATGTGGCCATGCGAGCTTCATTTAGAGGAATGAGTAGGCATTCTCTACACAGAATAAGGAGTGAAGTGCCCTGGGCTCATAAAGGAATGTTGCCTTATTGAAGATGTGGCAGAAAGCTGAGTGTGGCAGCTGAAAGATGGAGTGCCCAGGGGACAGAGGTGGAGTTGGGTCAGGAGTCAGCCTGCCAAGCCCTCTCCTGGTCTTAGAGAGTTTTAGGCTAGAGTGTGTTCTTTTCCTCTTATTTCCTATCCATCAAACATGGCAACCCTATTAAACATGCAGAATGTGATTCACATAGACACATCAGGAGATAACCCCTTTCACTTATATGCTTGAAAACTTTGTTTTCTTCAGAACTATTTTATCAATCATTTCATTTTAATCTGCTTCAGAGAAGCCTAATATTCATATGAAGAGTACATTTGGGGATGGATCTGGATTTAAAATAATCATCTATAAGATGACACAAATACTTCATGGTACTTGAAATTCTACCATTATCAAGTTCTGGACTTGTAAGAGGCAATGTAGTCTAGGTTTCTAAAAGATGAACCCCCTTTCACACCTCTAAAAAGGGGCTTATCCAATTGTTCCTAGAATATCTCTGATAATGGAAATAGTCACTCTTTCATATTAATATATCACAGAGCGATAAAACAGTCCAGTTTGAATTAATCATCATTTTACAGATGAGAAAACTGAGGTCTAGAAACAAGAAATTATTTACCCAAGGTCAAACTGTAGATATTGTCAAAACCCGAAGGATGAGTCATAGGCTTCACCTACCAACTTTTCTTCTCCCTGCCTAAGTACTGAATTCCTCAGGTCCCTCTCTGAATTACTGGGACTTAGGAACTGGGTTCTCAATTTCCAGTTCCCCGTCTTTCCTCATGAGCTCCATGACTCATGTCCAATTGATCAGTTCTCCGGATCTGTTTGTGCACCTGTGCAATCAGAGCCTGGGGTGGAGGGACCCCCCAACACCCTCCTCCCTGACCGTGTCAGTTTTTCTTCTTTCTCTAAGGGAAAGTGGGCCCAGGGGGACCAGCGGGCCAGCTAGAGACTAGAAAGGGAGGGAGGCAGTTGAGGGAGTTGGTTAGTGAAGGTCAGCGTGCCCTCTCCATCACTCACTAGCCAGGATGCCAGTCAATTGCATTCTTGCAACTTTTTATTCTAATTGGGGTACATTTTGCAATAGGTTGATTTTAGGCATATTTTACACTTTTTTCCATTGCAGCAGAAATGTTTGAATTACCTGTCATTTGAATAAAGCTCCTACAGACCATAAAGTCTTTCCATAACAACTGACTTAACCGTGTATGTTGCTGCTAGTTTTGAATAAATGAACTGAGTCTTGTAGCCAAGCCTCAATGCAAACAGAAACATTTTCTGGTGAAGCATTTTCTGGCTGTTCAACTCCATTAAAGAGCTAGCTTTAAAAATAAAAAAATGTTAAAACCACAGAGAAGCAAAACACAAGCCTTGGGAAGACAATTTCCAGCCACATTAGCTCAGCTCATCAGGGTAGAAAAGAAGCAGGCCCTCATTCTCCAGACCTTCGTCATCTCCACACACTCGTCCTAGGCTCTTCTGCTATTTTAATTTCACCACTTCAAAATGGGGGAAAAAAATAGGTTAATAGTTTCCATGAGTTTAGACTGTGACCAGAGGCGTACTAAGCAATTTCAGAAGCTTGGGCAACCGCAGCTTTGAGGAAAGGATGATGATGGATTTACCAATTCATCTTGGGTTGGATTCCAGAGTTAAGGGAGTCAGGCCAGCACTGCGCTGCCAGGGTGAGATGTAAACAATATTCCTCCATTCATTCTTTTGCACACGTTCACCCCAGGCTTATTGTTATCCCAGCCCACATACAGAGTGCATGTGATATGGGACAGAGAATTCTATTCTATTCAGTCTCCCCCTTAACAGAATTACAGCGTGGTAGAGGAAGTAGACATGGGCACAGATAAATTTAATAAAATGTAACTGTAAGCATACTCTCAAAAATGGCAGAAAAAGAACCAATTAATTCTAGATGGGGCCGTGAGGGAAGGATTCACTGGGAAGTTACATTTTGGCCTGTACTTGAAAGGTGAAAATGGCAAATTGCAATGCATGTAGGCATTAGAGGCCCAGAATTAGGGCAGTTTGTCACAGGCTGAAGAAGAGCGAGCAGTCTAGTGTGGCCTGAGAAGCCTGGCCTAGAAAGGACGGGTGAACGTATGTCAGGAATTAGTTCTTTTTACATTTTAGAGGAAGCAGCAAGTCTTTTGTTTTTGTTTTTTTAATCAGGAAAGGTGTTTATCCACATCTGTGTTTTGGAAATTAAGTCAGAAGTTATTGGGGGGGGGGGTACTACCAGAGATGAGATGCAAGTAAGCCAGTTCAGACACAAGGACCCTGGGTGCTGCTTCCTTCACAGCCATTCCGAGGGCAGTTACTGCTTAGTTCTAGACTCCATCCAGGTCTGCATCTTCCTAGAGAGATCCACATCCTAAGCTTACTCCTGAACGTAAATTCAGCGAGTCAGTTCAGGTATCTTATTTGGAACGTAGCAGATCACACGTGAAGCGTGGTTGTTTGGTAAGAGCAGGGATTCTATGGAGAGGTTAGCAATCAATCTGTGTAAGTCCTGACTCAGATTAAGAGGAGGTCTGTGTTTCTAAAGTCCAGCATATTTTTAAAGCCAATTAAATTGGCTTTTTTAATTCACTTTCCAAAAGCAGGCCCTTACAGGTTCAACATTTCTGTCAAGAATTTACAAACCATCAAACCTTCAATGATATTTTGAAGGAAGGCTGTAAAGGTTCAGAAGCCTTGTGGATCATGCTGAGCTCTTGTGCAGGTAGCAGGCTGTCTTAGACGTCAGACAGGCCCCTCTGTAAAGAGTGAGGGGCCTTAGTGACTCTGCTAGGTCTTTAATGCTGGATCAAGTTTTTGAAGTAACAGTGAAGCTGTCTCCAAATGGTGTATTTCAGGGATCAGCAAACTAACATCACAGGCCCAATCCAGCCCATCACCTATTTCTATAAATCAAGTTTGGTGGATGCCCCTTTGTTTACATGCTGTCTATGGCTGCCTTTGAGCTTCAACAGCAAAACTAGGTTGTTCCAACAAAGCCAGAAAGATTTTACTTCAAGGGGCTTTGCAGAAAAGTTTGCCGTCACCCTTGCTATGGGAAACAAGGGAAGTGCCAAGGGTGGAAGTCATAAAACATGTACTCTAAACCCTGTATTTTCCATCTGCTACCTAGAAAAGCTGCTTAATCCATGCAGTTGCATCTCCTCCTCTCTCTCATACAGCATGCACTCTGCCTTCCCCTGAGCACTGGACAAGCACCTGAGTTGATGTGTTTTGTGATACTTATCATGCGGTATGGAGCTCCTCAAGCCCCGGCCTGATGTGGCTTTTCTTTCCTTCCTCAGAATACTCTGGAGCAGTGCAACGTGTGCGCCAAGCCCATCATGGAGCGGATCCTCCGAGCCACCGGGAAGGCTTATCACCCGCATTGCTTCACCTGTGTGATGTGCCACCGCAGCCTGGATGGGATTCCGTTCACCGTGGACGCCGGCGGGCTCATCCACTGCATCGAGGACTTCCACAAGTAGGCAGCCTCCTCTCCTTTTTTTAGCCAGCTGGTATCCATTCTCCTCTCTCAGAGTTGTAGAATCTCAGGATTTAGTGGGACCTTTAAAAACATGTACCCCTCATCCAAATGCAGGCATTTGTATCAAGAGATCCATGTGGTCATCCAGCCTGACCTCTGCTGCCCGGGGCCTGTCCATTGCATCTTTGGGTGGCTCTGATTGTGACAAAGTCGACTCACTGGTAGAACATTATATTAGAAAGTGGCAAAATCCTGACTAAACACGAAGATGTGTGACATGTGGCAAATGGCTCAACTTCTGGGAGCATTTCAACTTACTTGTTTGCAAACCTGGTCCTAAAGCTCTCTCAGCCGTGTCAACTCAGAGCTGTCTCAAAAGCTAAGCTCTGCATCCCTGCCACTCTACAAAGAGGAGGATATGGTGAATAAACACAGACAAATTCCTGTGTCTCTTACCCATCTGAGCCTCGCCCCCAGATTCAGAGGCAGCCACGCCGCTGTCAACACATACATGCTTTTCCCTGGTCTTTCCCCCCACCCAGGCCTTCCCTTCCTCAGCTTTTTTTTCCTAATGAAATTAATCAAGTTAAATTGCATGATGCTCAGAGGAGAATTAGAAATAGAGCCTCAAGATCAAGGCCAGTTACGTCCCCACTTCTTCCTTGCTCTCATTTGTAATTCCCTCTTTCCTGTTACGGCTGTAGTTTCCAAGAAAATTACGGTTTTGTATTTTGCTTATTTTGATTTGGCCACTTGGTTAATTGCCTAATTGGTATGTAACCTTTGTGATATATTTCTGAGAACTGTATTAAAGCCATAGATATGATTTGTGAATGGTAGGCCCAGAGGTTTCCTGGCTCCTGTGTGTTAGGCGCAGGCTTTGAGGACAGCTTCCGAGGCTGCCAAGGAGATGAGGCTCAGATTGCTCACCACCTTGGGTACCTGTTCTAGCCCCCAAATGTATAGTCTTGTGGGCGAATCTTCCCACTCTGTTGATTTTCAACAACCAGGAAGTATTCACCACAAGCACTTTAAGGGTCCGGGACTCATATTTTAAAAATGAATTTCCTGACCACTTTTTAAGTAGCAAAGAAACTGAAAACCTCACTAATAGACATGAGACTGAATGAATTTTAAAAACCCAGAGGCAGAAATTTTTAACCTGAATTAGACAAGGAAGGGCTCATTTTTAAAGGACAGTCACAGCATAAATTGTACTTCACATTATTGATATTTTTAGCTTGTAATTACACGTTAAAAAAAAAAAGAAGAAGAAAAGAACCTGCATCTATTTAAGGGAAGTGAAAAGATACCAATGGGAAGTCGATTCTGTCACTGTTTCTCTCCTTTCCCTAATCCAAGAAAGACTGATAGATATAATCAGAGCACACATGTTTCTTTTGCTGGAAAAGACTGATATATTATACCCCTCAATTAAAACAGGAAATCAATTCTGACAAATGTAAGTTTATATCTATGCCATTTATCTTTTATTTCTAGGACTGGGGAGCATAATTAGAGACTTATAACGTAAGGATGAGGTTCTGAAAGCTCCAAAAAAGCATATTTGATCAATTAAAAAGGGGGAAAAAAATAACCCCCCTAATTACCCTCTTTCCAGTTCAATGCATTTTAGAATATAAATTATTTTTTTAAAAATAATGTTGTTTTCATGATTGGCAGTTACGTCTAGAGAGAAGCTTTTGCTCTTTTCCCATTTCCCAAAGGAAAATAAGAGAATGTTTTATAGAACACTTATTTCTGAACTTTAAAATTACCAGCACACAAAGCAGCTAGAAGTCCAGCACAGGATGGGCTCTGCAAGGCCACGGAGAGGGTACATAAAAGGGTACAGATTTTTTCTTGACACAGATTTTGTGGGCCTTGTTTTTGGTCCTTCTGAATATTCTCCGTTTGTGGGTTTTTAGGAGATATTTTCAGTCCTTGCTTCCGCTCACATTAATACAGAGCCCCCTGTGTGCCAGTTACTGTGCTCTACATTGAAGATGTAAGGAGAGAAATTACACAGATATATATAGAGACGTCTCTGTCAGCAAGGAGCTTGCCAGGAGGAGGGCAGAGAAAATGTGCAGACATAAGGCAGAAAGGGCCGGATGCAGGAGGCCCAGGTAAGGGCTCAGCTCATGCTGTCAGAGGCAGAAGAGGCCACTGGGCTGTGCCATGGGGGAGGCTACACCGAAGGAGAATTTGGAGAGTGTCTTAAATGTAAAAACAAAGAGATTCCTGGCAGAAGGAACATATCAGCCAAAAAGCAAGGACACAGAGCTGGGAAAGGGTTCCCTATATTTCAAGGTTTACTTTGATGTATCTGGGCAGACTGGGAGTGCAGGTTACCTTCAGGTACAGGAGATCTTGTAGGAATTGAGAAGGAATTTGTCTCACCTGTTTTGTCTGTCTTGCAAACCACTGTTTCTGGAAGTCTTCTACGCCTGTGATTCATAAACGGATCTTATTAAACTTCACATTCTAATTCAGGTCCGGGGTGCCGCCTGCGAGTCTCCATTTCAGAGAGGCTCCCAAGTGGTCTTGAACTGTGCTTGAAGTAACAAGCTCCCAAAATACTGTTTGAGGCCTTGTTAATGGGCCATCCCCTACATAACCACCTTTGGTCAAAGTTGGCTCGTATCCCCCAGCGTACTGGACATGAACTCTTTCACAGACAGCGTTTCAGATAACTGCTGCAAACCAGTAGCTTGGCCTGCAGACTGGCTCCCCCCACCCCCAACAGACACACAGACACTGTCCCACATCATCTAAATGGCTGTTTCTAAAGACGCGATTCAATTACATTCCCTCTGAGAAGACTTCTCTGATCTTACCTCCTCCCTGTCCCCGGCTTGAATGTGCACCGTTTTCTGTGTCCGTGTCTTCCAGAGTTTGGCAAATCTGCTGTGGATAGTGCTCGCACCGTCTGAACCCTGGGATGCAGGATGACTAAGATCATCCCTCTCTGAGCCTTGGCTCCTGTGGCCATAAAGTAGAAACGATAAAACTACTTCCCCATAATCTTGCTGTCACTAGAAAATAATGTCAAGAGTAAAAGTGCTTCACAGGGCTTAGCACCTAATAGGCACACAATAAATGGCAGCTTTAATTATCAAAAGTGTTTTTATCAAATGTATGATACTTACTATTCTGGCATTATACTATTACTGTCCACTCAATAAACTCATCCTTGAAATAGGCCACCTGTGATTTTGAACCCTCCTTGGATTGCTGTCCAAGGAGCACCATGGGAACTGTTCAAGCACCTCTTGTCTCTTCCCTTTGCTTTTTCCCATCATGGAAATGAGGCTTATTGGGAGGAAAGAATCATTACGCAGCAAGAATATGGTTTATGTCTTTCCAAAAGAGAAGAACCTTGAGATTGAACATTAAGCCCAATAACACCATTTCTGTAGAGAAATATGGCCGGTACCTCCCTCCATTAAACACAGCCCGAATTCCTTTTCTTCTGCACCCGTCCTGGCAGTTGTCTCAGGACTTTTGGAGATAGAGCAAAGTCCTATCCTTTGGAAGCTTATGGTTTAACAGTTCAGTGGTCCCCAGAGATATGCAAGTAATTGTTACCAAAATAGGAATTTCAGTGAAAGATTTTTTTATCCTAGAGGAGTAAGTAATTCTTCCTGGGGAACTGGGGGAAGCTTATGGATACATTGATAAGGAAAACATACTTGTGCACTCACAGAAGGTGGGGAAACTCTGGGAGGGCGGTTGATCCAGAAGCCTGCTTATTTCACCACTGATAACCCAGATTTAAAAATAAGCAGGTAGTCCAGAGCAATTTTTTGCCACTGGATATAAACTTCTTGCATAAAATGCCAATTTTAACAACTCTGATTACTGCTGCAGTGGTGCCATGATCCTTTTAATTTTTCTTTCATAGCAATCAATTTATCTGCTGCTTAATTCATATTTATTTAGATTGCAGCCATACAGATGCCTTTTGGGTGCCGCTAGGAAAATTAATATGTACATATAGAGTATAATGTATGTAAAAATGCTTTGACAGCCATAAAGTACTCTACAAAGTATCAGATTACTATCATTATTTCCTTTTAAGTCTCACTACAAATAGATAAATTTTAACATCATTAATCTTAAAGCCATTACCATGAAAAAACTGAGTTGCACAGTCTGTTCTTTCTTTTTAATCTCTTCAATTCTTATCCACATTCATTTCAAAACACATCTCATCTCCAATCTTCATGAACACACTCACCACCTCTAATTTCCAGTAGATATAGGTGGATATGTGGCCTATATTTGCAGCCTATTAATCTGGCATGAGAGAAAAAAAATTAGGGACCATCGATCATATTAAGAACTATCGAAATGCTTTAGCTGCAGCCTCAGAAACATCTGCAAGTGTATACATATGTGTATGTACTTGTGTGCTCATGTACACGTACCATTTAAAAGTGCTAAAATTCTTTAAAGAATAAAGATATTCATAGCTCTTTAACTTTTTCTTTTCAAATAAAAGTTTAGCACAATAGAAAATGTGGACTTAGCCATTGTCACTTTAGTATGATGTGCATTTAAACTCACTCACCTCTGTCTGCCCTTTTCTTTTTTTTTATTTTTATTTTTTTTCAAGACAGTCTCAAGCTGTTGCCCTGGATAGAGTGCTATGGCATCATAGCTCACAGAAACCTCCAACTAGGGCTCAAGCAATCCTCTTGCCTCAGTTTTTCTATTTTTAGTAGAGATGAGGGGTCTCACGTTTCTGCCCAGGCTGGTCTTGAACCCCTGAGTTCAAGTTTTGCTCAAGCTGTCCACCCACGTCCATCTCCCAGAGTGCTAGGATTACAGGCTCAAGCTCCCATGGCTGGCCTGTCTGCATTTGTAAAAAGCTCTCCATTTCTTGTCTAGAATTCAAGAGACATTTCTAAGAAAGAGGCCCTGAAAAGGGAAAGCAAGGCAAAGGTACCTGAGAAGTTGTGTCTGAGACCTGTGGAGTGCATAGGAAAGTCTAGAAGCAAAACTCAGAAATAAGTGAGAGTGGGATAGGACCCGTGCTCTCCCTCCCGGCCAGCCTCGCCCAAGGTCAGGGTTTGTTTTCAGAATCTATCCCAAAGTGAAGTCCATCTGTGACAGCCGTGTGATGAAGACCTCCCAGACATTCTTGTTCTAAGAAGTTCGCACACTTATTCCTCCCTTGCCAACCAGTGCGGTGCTTTGAGTCTAACTCCCTCACTGTACCGATGAGGAAACAGATTCCCTGACTCCCCAGTTCCCACCTTTCCTGCTTATCTCAGTGTCTGTCCTCTATCTCAGTGCCTGTGCTCAGTATCTAACCAGCCCTTTATCTCCATTTTCAGGAAATTTGCCCCCCGATGTTCTGTGTGCAAGGAGCCCATCATGCCGGCCCCAGGTCAAGAGGAGACCGTCCGTATTGTGGCCCTGGATCGTGATTTCCATGTTCACTGCTACCGCTGTGAGGTCTGGTCAAGGCCCCACCCTCCCCAGTCTGCGGCAGGAATTGAGCTGCCTATTTGAGCGGGGTTTCCTTAACATAGCAATGTCTAAATGCAAGAATGAGCTTTAGATCTGACACTGACATTTTATATAAGTGACATTGGATAAATCACTTTACCTCTCTCGATCTCACCTATAGAGAGGGATTCAGATTCTTAAACACCCCACACACACACACACCTATGGCTATTAGACTAAAATATAAAATTGTGTATTTAAAAGACTTTGTAAATTGCAGAGTACTAAATTAGTGAGACGTGCTATTGTTACACTGAATCTTCCCAGCTCCCATGCTTTGGTTAACTACTCTCCTGAGGCAGAGATGCCATTGTCACCCACTGAGAAGGATATGAATTCATCTGGGCATTGGAACTTCTTGTGCAAAGTCATGGAGATAAACTTATTTATTAGTAAGTGCTAAAGACAAGAGGTCAGAGTGGCTGCTGAGGGCTACAGGAGAGGCGTGCATGAGGCGCTGTGAGAATAGTTTTCTCAGAGGAGATCAGCTAAAACCTAGAGGCCCTGTAGCCACCTACATGGAGGAAAGCAAGTCTTTCCTTCTGATTCAAAAGGGTACACTTTCAGATGATGGTTTTAAAGTGTTTTCTTATCTCGATTCCGTAAGTTGCCCAGACCTCTCCATTAAGGCAGTTTTCTTTTTTTTTTACCAGCTCTTCAGCGTGAGTACATTTCAAACCCCTTGTCTGTCCGTGAGGGATGGGAAGGACTTCCTTATCAGCACAAGCTCAGGAGACTGGTCTGCAGGACACAGGCTGGCGGGGCTGTGAGGGCTGCCCTGGCTCTCTGGAGCTGTATCCGTTTCATTCACTGCCTTAGCTGTAATTGACCATCTGTTTTATACAGTGTGCATTGTCTTGCCCTAGAACCCAGGGGCATGCCTCTCGCTGGCCTTAACATAAAAACAGATAATAAGAACTGCCAGCATTTGCCTGAGGTTTTATGACTGGGGAAGTAAAGAGAACAACAATGTCCAGTCATCATCTTTCAAATGACTCAAATACTAAGTGTTCAAAGAGCTAAGATATTTTAGAGTTCATTTTACTGATGGAGAAACTAAGGCTTAAAGAAGAAAGG